>NW_016160137.1:0-30230 GCF_001687245.7 Rhagoletis zephyria | reverse complement strand
CCCCCACTGCGATGGAAAGATCAGGTGGAGAAGGACTTGGCTTCACTTGGCGTTTCCAATTGGCGTCAGTTGGCACAGAGGAGAAACGACTGGCGTGCTTTGCTGAACTCGGCCAAAATCGCTTAGGCGGTTACAGCGCCAAAAAAGAAGAAGAAGAAGGTTACACGCTAGAAATCAGCGTCGACAACTGTAAAAACAACCAAAGTTATTGACTGTATGTAAAAGTAAGCGCGAATAAGAAAGCTCGCCACCACAAAAACCCCGAAGGGAAGCCAGCAGCTGGTCGAGCACTAAAGGCAATCAAGAAAAAAAGTAAAAGTAAAATGAAAACTGTGTAACTAAACTTACATTGTAACATTGTATTATTTATGATGTGAAAATGGCTTTTTTTTCTCCCTTATTCTTTTTTATTCATTGTTGTTTTTTTAGTTTTTGCTTGAAACTTTTCGCTACTATAATTGACACTCTTGTTTTTTTCAGTGGGTTTTTGACCAAACATGGCGAATGGAAACTGAGTTACGTAGCTGCGGTTTTTTTTCTATAAGGGTGAAATGCTTTTTAATTTTTGTCTTAGGTTTTTACATGAAGGGCTAGTAAAAACGAAAAACTAACCAACCAAATAATAAAGCTGTTGTATTTATGTAGGGATGAAACGATACCATGCAGGTAGCGATACATTTACTTGGAAGCAGGATCGAAGCAGTACCAGAAAAATATCGGATTTAAAGTATCGATACTTTCGTCATGAACTAAATAAGTTAAATTTTGTTTTTATGTCATAAGTTAACTATATATGTCTTTAATTATGAATGGTATTAACACAGATAATTCATTGGAAAAGATTACAAGAAAGTTAATCACGTTTAAGAAAAAATTTGCTATACAAAGTCTTCTTTTATTGTACTTCCCACGAATATGAGTTTTTCCAAGGATTTCCGTGCGAAATACGATATTTTCAAAAATGTCTGCTTATTACTTCACCTGGTAAAATTCCACATACAAATGGAAGTGTAAAGAGTATAGAAACAAAATTATTCGGATAAAATTTTGTGAAAAGAAATTCTTAAAAGCATTTAAAATATGAAAGATTTTCTAGTATCAAGATCCCACCAACTAGAAAATTTTCTCTATTTTACATCTACTTTTCTCTAGGCTAGAAGTGAAGATGACGTTTAAATTTTCTGGAATATTTCGCTTTTTCCCAGCTTTTTTTATCAACTCTTTTTACCCTACTCACTGTACCCTACCCTTTTTCTTCATTATTTTCTTCAATAACAGATCTAGACTCCCACTGCCTTTAGGATTTCCCACTGGTCTTTTCAGCCTGTTTATTTGCTTTAATTTTGCTCAAGGGCCTTCACTTGCTAACGTGCGTTAAACCTGTAGAGTTATGCAGTGCACTTAACATCGTGTTGAAATGTCTGTACTGAACATTCGTCCAGTTCACTCTTCCACTCGAATAGTTAGGCCGTTTATGCGTCGCATTACATCGACTTTGATGAAGCAATTGGAGCGTGTATTATTTGCACTATATCGGCTTTGTCGCATTATCGCAGTCTTCGCTGGAAATTAAGCAGCCTTTATGGCGCTTCATATTCGGAATAACAGTTGGAGAAAAATTTCCGAAGCCAAATTTTCCTTAGTATAGGGTTTCGATGCGAGTGTTTCTTTTTCGATACCTACTCAGTACTTGGTTTAAAAGTATCGATACTAAAATTACTTGATTGACTTTTATTTACTCGTATCGTTTCATCCTTAGTTGCATGTTTGTATTTTTTTTATTAATTTTATACATAAAGTTTCAAATAGCACATAAAAAAAGGTATTTAATATGACAGATGCTACGTCAGTCGAATTATTTATATTTACTTAACCTATTCAAAAATTGAGAAACCACAATAATCTAACAAAAGTTTCATAAAAAAAAAAAATTACTTCATTTAACAGCCTTATTCTCACGAGATGACTAAACTCGCCGAAATGACTACTGTCATCATAATCACTTAAAAATATATTTTATTGCCAAAAATTTTAAAGTTCATTACTTTTTAAGCATTGTTTAGCATTTAAAATCTATGAGGGGAGGCTGCAAAGTTTTGAGCCTAGGGTATAAAAAATAGGTGCTAGAAATATATTAAATTTTTTTTTCGCCCTTTACTTTTAGCCTAGGTCAAAAATACTTATCGTCTTTGTCTTCAAAATGCTCGTTTGTTGCTGCCTTCATTTCTTCTTTACTCGAAAATCTTCGTCCTCAAAGGTTTTTCTTCAAATTGGAGAACAGGACGTAATCACTGCAGCTCAGGTCTGGACTGTGTAGTGGGTGGTTGATTTCTTCAAATCCAGTCTCGGCCCGGGCACGCCTTGCTAGTTACATACTACTTATGTATATCCCTTTACTGTCGGTTAGATCGCCTCTATGGTCCACGAACGCAAATTGCATGAGTGCACCTGAGTGAACATGAAATTCATAAAATTTGCTTACAGGGATATGTATTTTGGGTTTGCTTGATTGACGACCTCTTAAGCAGTTCACAGAAGTGTGTACCAAATGCTGGTAGCTGGTACTTACAGTACTGCTAAAGTAATGAGCGCTTCAGCATAGACCAATGAAAAACAGTTATTTTACTTTTCATGTGGAGATATAAACCGAATTTATGCTCGGCCGGACTTGAAAGGACAGTGCTTGAATATTCTAATGTATTTAAAAATCTCGGTATTACTCTTAATAAGTTAAACTTTTATCTAAGTTAGACTGTTGGTGTAAGCACCCTCTTCAAGTTTCCCTGTTGTCAAATTAAAAAAAAAAAAAAACCGCAAAGTCGAAAGGGTGTGAACTCCCTAAAACCATGTTACAAAATATCTGCTTTTGAAAGAAATTTAAATTCAAAACTCCAGAAGAGAATATTTGGGCCAGCGTACTCCTTTATCTTTATAATAGTAAGAGTGACATTATTAATGGACCGTACACACAACTGTCAATTGCAATGAGCGCCCATCTGGGCCTTGTGTTTGCAGTAGAGTAAACTCAACATGAAAAACAGATTTGTTCGAGTACTGACATACTTATCCTTTTAGACAACAACGCGACTTTGAATAGGATGATCAACTCTAAGCTTTTCGAGAAATGTTTTGATACTCGTCAAATCTTGTTATATTTTTTTTATCCGTTTTTAGCGAACTTCTGTATATTCTAGGCCTTAAGGTGCTTATCACTGTGATACAATGATACTTTATAATTTATAGTGTAGTATCTAAATGAAATAATTATCAACCCATGTTAAGCAAACTACCTAAAATATAAATATGCGAGAACTCTCACCTGCAGTTTCGAAAGTGAAAAGCTTTGTGAGAAAATCTCTCAACTTAGTAGTACAACTGTAAAGGTCAGCAAGCTCATGAGAGCAGAGGAAATAGTAGTTTTATTTACTTCTCTTTGAGCTAGAAATGAGCGATCGTGGATTTTTTCATGATACAAAAATTTCAAGGTAAAATCATTCTCTCAATTTGTCGGCCATGATTTGCGTCTAACGCTTTTAAGCATTTTAAAATCATAAATGTAGAATTGAAAATAAAAATATGAAATTGTTCACAATTGTTGTTGTTTGAGATTGGAAATGAGAATGTGTATGTTAGTTTGAGTTTTGAATTTTAAAATTATTTGGCTATAAAGCGTCAAACTGCCTCTCAAGGCTTGTAATGTTTTAATAATCGATTTTTCTTTTAAAAACTGTCTTTCACCATTTTTATATTTTATTTATTTTTTATTTTTGCTTAACTCTTCATTTTTCCGGAAATGTTATGGGTTTTATTGCAAATGAGCCCTTCTTCATGCAAGCAACCTTCAAATTAGTGGCGGCTGGATACAAGGAAATGCAATTAAGTGCATGAAAATGAAAGCAATAACAGCAAGAAAAGAAAATCAGCAACAGCCAAACTCGGTACACATTTTCATTGTTACAGTTGAATTTCACTGTCGGCAAGGTGTGAGCACAGCAGAGTCGAAATAACAAGGAAGTACTAGTTGTAACAAGGAAAAGCTGTAAACATTGGTTGTTGTGGGGCAAATAAATGAGTAAATAAAATAAATTTAGAGAAAAAAATCAAATAAATATTTAAACCACAAAGCAGTCAAAAGTAAACGTAAAATAAAAAGCTAAGGGAAATAGTAAGCTAAAGATGAAAATGGAGATCACAGCACTGCACGAAATTCATTGGTTTTTTTGTGTCACTGTGGTTTTGTTAGTTGCTTGCTTGCGCCTATGTGTGCGTGTGCATCTGTATGGTATGTGTATGTAGTCTCTGTGTACTTCATAAGCGCAAGTTCGTTGCTTAAGTCTTTCGATTTGGTATGCAATTTCGCTCGTATGTGCTTGTACTTTCTCAAGCTGTAGAGAAAACACCGCTAATTTTTTGTTTGTGTCTCCAAACACAATGCAGACTCTTTCTCCACACTGCTGCTGCCTATACTTTCTTTTACGAGTAATATTAATTTTTAACGTTTGTGAGTTTTGTACCGCCGAAAATATTTTCATAATTTGTTGCGCCACCTTTAATTGCGCTGACCCATGTAAGCTTGACAAACACACTACCTGTGCAGCTGTAACAAATTTAAATAGCATAACTTTTGCAACGCCCGCCCCGAGCTTTACTAATTAACATTTCATGTATGTACATTCATAAGTAACCAAATATACGTAAGTGTAAATAAATATATATACCTATAGCCATCCTCCTATTCTTCGCACATAATTTTATGCAATACTTTGGTTTGTGCACTTAACAGCAAGTAAATACATACTTACATATGTGTGCCAGTGCGTGCATGTTTGCTTACCGGCTCTGTGTAAGGTGTTTTCTCTCTGACACCTGCTGCAGCTCTAGTAATTAAGGCAAAAACATTTTGTTCACATAGACTTTTTGGCAATGTTTCAACGCAACAAACCACGTCGGCTGCGTATTATGAAATTATGGCTCAGATGTTGCCGCTGGCTTAGCTATATTTATTTATGTTTTTTTCTGGCTTTGTATGCAAAGGCGCATATGAGCAAAAGGCGTAGTCGCGAAGGGGGAACAGCAGTTACGGGACTATTTAAGGGGTACTTAGCTGAGAGACTAATATATTCCAATTAGGGAACACTTTTTATATAAAGATTTAGGAAAAATTGCGAAAAACGAAAGATAAGTTAGAGTAGCTGTAAGCTGATAAGAAGAAAGGGGGCCATAGGATTCCATTCCCTATTCAACGGGTAATATGCCCTTGTCGTATTCTAAAGTATCACAGACCAGTCTAGTAGACATTATATGCTTATGCTTCAAATTCATCCAACTTCAAAACTTCATGCAAGCGTTACCCTCCACGCTTCCTAAAGCCTTGAATGGTTATTCCTACAAAGATTGCTAAGGGCACTGAAAGCTTCAGTCTACGGCCATATCTGCTCGCCTTAATATTCTAGGAGATCTAGTAGCCGTCAATCCCTCCTAAACATTTATCTCCATAATAGAGGTACTCCAGGTCAATTTGCTGTGTAGTTATGGTGATGTAAGGGCAGCTCTCCAGGCCCCTTACACCGCAACTAGATTTAAATTGTATAAGCCCCTGTTGTAAAATCTACATTGGGTTGACTTCGCTCAGCATGTAGTCGTTTAAAAATCTAGCTGGCAATAAGGTGTTCGATTGATTCCTACTCTTCATCACAGAATCCAAACCAAATGTCTGCACTTAAAAAGACAGGCAACATGGAACGGTCAAATGTAAATGGTACTGCAGCATTTGTTTGCCAGAGTCGAAAAAATTTGGGAAACCAATCGCAGACGACGGATCATTCTCTAACTTGACAATACAAGCTCTCTTACATAAGATCAAACGATAATGTTTTTGGGCATTCAAGTCCTGGTTTCCCACCCAATGTTTTGTTCTCGTTGCCGCAGATCAAAACTTATTAGCGAAATCAGCTTTTTCCAAGGTCTAAAGATGCGCTGTTTTAGACGTACCTCAATCGGAGTGGTAAAAGTGCATTTATCTCCGTGGAGAATATTCATCTTCACAATAATTTGAAAAACTATAGACCTACTCTCGATTATAAATATTTGTTTTCATTTGCCTATCTCAAAACTCCGATAGAAGCTAGAGATTATAGTTTCCTCTCTAGCAATGAAGAAGAAATCAAAAGCATGGAACTTTATGTCTGTTACTAGTTTTTCTTGGCCAGGCTAAAGGATTTCTTTGTTTGCTTAACGAACCTAAACACTGCAGGCAGTCGGGGGTTCGTGCGATTTATTAAAAGAGGTATGGGCGGAAGGACGTGCAAGTGCGGGACCGAAAGAGTACCACAATAGTCTGTGCCTCTCTTCTAAGTTCAAACATTTAAGACGCTAAAAACATATCTGCTACTCATAAGGTATTTGTATATTTTGATTTCTGAGAATGTTATAACCCGGATCCAAGTAAATGAGCAAGAAAAAATCTATTTTATTATTATTTATTCACCATTTGAGAAAAATAATTTTTGATCTCTTCAATAACACCTACACCTTCCCGTAGAGACAAACTATTGTTTTTAAATGCTTGAATCCAAGCAGAAATGCAATTGAAATTACGTGTTAATAAAGACCAAATCTGTTTTTATGTTATTATTTATTTGTAGACATTTCTTAAGTTCGACGAATAAAAAAAAAACGCTTAAGGAATCGCAGTACGAAGTTATTAAAGAAGTTTTCTACGCTTTATATTATGGTTTACCAAATTTGGTTGTGAAGAGTATAAGGCACCCTTTATTTTGAACTGAAATATATGCCCGTTTCATTATTTCGTAAGGAAAAGTGAGACCGCAGGCTATAGAATAACAGATGTCAGAACTCCTTAGAAACTATTATTCCCACACACGAAATAATAGCAATTTATTTTTTGACCATTTTCTTAAAAGGTCCGTGCTAAGCTTTATACATTGAAATAAGCAAAATAAGCATGACCGCTTAAATTAAACTAGGAATAAGCAAAATAAGCATTTCCAAGCAAAAGCTTAAACTTTTCGGGCCTGGTTATAACTTCCCTCATCATCATCTAGGTCAGTTCGGCAAAAGTTTAAAAATTATGCTTTTTAATTCTTAACATTTTTTCCATTCTTTTCTTAATTTTGTATCGTTAATAATAAATACTTTTGAATTGGTTAGATAAAATTATGAAAAGTTTACTAACGACTGGATTTATTAAAATAAAGCGAATGAAATTTAAACTCCCACAAACTTTACAAAATTGTTACACTGTAGACACTCCTCATTGAAATCTTCACCTCAGCGAATTGCATAAACATATACGACTTTACAAATTTTCGTGCATGAATGCAATATATGGGTTGGGCTGCTAAATATTACACCCTCATTGTTTGAGTTGCATACAAATGTGTCCATTAGTAAATATGAAATACTGTTTAAATCTTTACAAGCATTTATGCAGAAGTATGTGACTGATTGATGTGCAAATGCCCAGTTAAGTGACAGAAATATTTAGTTAAAATTGTAAATAGTTTTTTGCCATCTGCAAATAAGGCTATTATTGCGAGACCTGAAACGTGATACAGATGCTCGCAATGTAGATTACAAAGAGTTTGCGTAAATAAGTTGAATAAAAAAAATTCTCATTTTTATTCATCATTTTAAAACCCAAGGCAAAAGATATCTGATTGTCACATTTATGACGGCTATTTTAATTATTTCAACATTATGGTGCACATATAGATGGTCAGCAACAATACCGACACAAATCAAAATTCAAAAAAAAAACCACCCCTGTGTCAGCCATGCCTTATCCTTAATAAAATAAGTTGCAAGGCCTAGACAAGGATTAGAGACATAAGGTACATGAGTAAAGTTTTGTTTGAATTTATAGTTGTTTTGTTATTGTAGAGCACCATCCTTACGTTCGTAGCATGATCGTAATACATTCAGACAAGTGTGGTAATTTGAAAAAACTAGTATGAAAACATTCCTAATCGTTTTAAGTTTTAAGAGTTGGTCATCAATTTGAATAAAACTAGGGGCGCTAGTTACTGTCGAAATTCGAAATTTTTGCTAGTTTGTTAAGACTCTTGGAGAGGATTAACTTTGGATACCAAGTTTAATAACTTGGTTAATTTTGAAGAATATCTTTCAGAATTTTTCCAGAATTTTCTTTATTTTTCGTACAGAAATTTCTTTACGAGTTCGTGTCAACCATTTCATATAATTTTCTTTGAAAATTCGTAAAAAAAATCGTTACAGAAATGAGATACTCCTAACGATATGCTTAAGATTTCGGGAACTTTGGTTTGCAGGGTTGTAGGGTAGTCAAAGATTCAAAGTACAAATTTTTCATATAATGAGACAAGTTCATAGTGCTTCTCTTTTCACTTGCAAAATATAAATTTCTAAAATAAATGGATTTTTTCATTATTTTTCGGGTTTTGCTTTTTTTTAGTGTCTTCTTTTACCTTTTTTGCGATTTCTAAAGCCTTCTCTTGCCTATTTCTCTACAATATTTTGCCTTTTTTTATAGGGTTTTAGGTCCTAAATATCGGTTCCCTGATTATCAGTGTATATTTTGTCGATCGAGAGATCTGGGATTAGGAAACTGCCGGTCGCTCCCGAGGAAATGCAGCTCAAAAGTGCGGCTGAAACTTTTTCATTGTAACGCAGGATTATTATCAAGACTCGCACCTTCTCTGAAGTTTTAGATGCGGCGTATTCTCTGCGCAAGATACCTCCGAATGAGGATAGAGCTGTAAATATCTTAACATTTTTAATCTCTGTACTGTACTAGTTCACCAAAACAAGTTTTTAATGCTAGTCGATACTAATATACATTGCATAAAAATTCAAAAAAAAAAAATAAAATCAATTATTGCAACAATCGCGGGAAAAATAACAAATTATTAATTAACTCATTTAAATATCAATATGAAAACTATGGCATCATGATTTATCTTTCATTAAATAAAATTCCATTGCTCACAAACTGCATTGTTAGGTGGCCACAGCAGCCTGAAAATCCAGTTGACCTCAACATTATTTATTCAAGCAGATTACTGTGGGACAATCTATCATATTTTATTGTTATGTTTATATAATTGAGTAATTATGTAATTAAGATGACCCATATTCTTCTAAACAAACAAAAAACCTAAGTGATATGACAGCAAATGCATAGCTAAAAGCATTTGAGTTGAAAAAATAAGAAATAAAATTAAAACATAAACGAGAGCAGCTGCCAAACGCACGCAGTGTGTGATCATTGCACGGCTATTTGAAGAATCACATAATTGAATAAGTAAACGTCTGCCTTTTGTTCAAATAGCAGCAATGCCCTTCAACTACGCCAGCGATTGGTGCAACATTTCAGAGTGTATTTTTTGGTTTTTAACTTCAAATTAAAATTTTAAGCATTAAAAATCAAGCAACGGATGCTTACAACAGCGCAAAAATAAAAAATAAAAAATTGGAGAAAAAAACTAAAACCGTAGTAAGCAATGAGTAATAAAAACGTAGACAACGGCTAGGCAAGGCGGAAAAAGTGCAGCAGTAAATGTTTTGTTGCAGCGCAAATAGTAGTTGAAAAAAGACAATGAAAATTAAAAAAAAAAACAATGTTTAAATACAAACTCAAAAGCGAGTAGCCCTGTTAACCGCCGCATCACATCACAAGCAAATCGCAAAACGTCAAATTGCGTAAACGTTTTTCAACCAACCAAAATGCAGTTGAGTTAATTAAAAAAAAAAAAAAACTGTACCCAAGCGCTTTTGATTTTTTGGTGCTGCTTAGTTTTGGGTCTTTTGTTGTTGGCGTAAACAAGCTTAAAACTGGAATTGGTGCACTTTGCACGTTTAATGTTGCAACTTTGAGCGGCGCTTAAAACTTTTGGGTTTACTCGAAAGGAAATAAATAAGCAAAAAAAAAAAATACAATATACTTATGAGAAAAACTGAAATGTAAATAAGATTTGTAGAAAAAAATCAAGTAGTAAAAAAATATTTAAATACCGCGTGGAATAAGGTGGAAAGAGTACACTGAAAGTGAAAAAATACTGTCAGCTTATTAGAGCTTATATCGCCTTATATTTTTCTAGTACTTAGATATGCGCTGGGGGTGATCTCTATCGGCGGCCGAACTTTCCGACCTTATTGCCCTTTAAAAAGCAAAAACTCACTCTCATTGCCTTACTTTAAGTAGAAGGAGCACTCAAAAAGCCAGCAAAGATAGGCCCGTTGAAAGACCTATTATGGTAGCACATTGTTCCTAGGTTTCTTATTAATTGCCAACCAATTTGTGGTCTCTACTGTGCTCTGAATTTTTTTTCTGCGTGTCTTCCTTTCCAGATACATTTCGTCCCGTTTCTGCCTTAACCACGTATCTAGAATTTTTGGGAAAAGTAATATTACCACTTATAACAGCTGTATAAGCGTCACACTATTTGAAAATAGAACAAAGACTTAATGAGGCTGCTTACTACTATTAGTGGAACCAGAGATATTAAGTATAAAATGCGTCTATTGTATCGTAGGAGAAGAAATTAAGCATTTTTTCTTACACTCTCTAAAATACCTCTATTGCAGATACGAGGTTAAGGCAGAAACGGGACTATTTGTATGTACATATGCCCATAGTTTTCGTCACTGCTAAGGGTGAGAATGACTCCCAATATTCTTATAACCCATTCAGGCTACACGAGTTTGATTGGATTGAAAGTATGTTCCCATCTGGTACGCGCTTATTTAAGGAAATGTTTAGGCAAATTCTCATATTAATATTTTGGTGGCAAGCGTACTTCCTCTTGTGGTTCTGAGTAAACACCTCCTTTATTGTTACTTTCTAATTTTAAACCTTCTGTGACGAATCTTATGGCATTTGCATTTAGTAAAATTCCCTTTATGATTATCTGCTTATTTAGCTCCTTGCCTTTGATCTTTTTCGAGAGACAAAATTATCAGATATTTCGTCAGATTTGTATATCAGATTTATGAAATTCAAAATAGTGTATCCAATGTGGCGCTATCGGATTCGGAGCTAAATAACTTAAGTTTAAAATAGTAGACCACAGACTTGCTGCATATATTTTCCTAATCATAGGTGCTTCAAATTAAAGCTTGTTACTTTTACTTTTTGCAGAAATTTAAATTTCAACAGATGATACCTCAACGGAAAACTTTTTAAGAAAATAATGAGTATGTGCCTTTTTACTCTGGAGAAATTATCAAGTGAAGGGACAAAACGAAATCAATTTATCGATGCTTCAAAAAAATTACTTTTGGCAAGAAAATCGTAGCTGCCAGACCATAGTGCATCGTAGGGGAACGCAGATTGAATATAGCATCACAATGGGCCTATCTTTTTGCTCTAAATATGTATTCTTTAAAGCCATTTCTACCTAACCCGATCTAGGTACTATATCTCAATAATACCCAAAAATTACAAAAATCGCCATGACTACATTTGGCTAACGGCTATGCCTATAAATCTGGTACTCTTTTCTAATTCACTTTCTATTTACATTTGAGTATGTATTTTTATTGAATTCCTTTATGTATTTATTTATACAGTTTTTTCACACGTATGTATTAATGTACGTACGCCAGTCAATCACTTTCATTTAATTAGACATAGTTGAAAATAAGACATATCTAATGCATATGATAGATATGAAAGTGGTAAATTGCTATTCTCATTTCAATCAGTCAACGAAGTTTGTGACTTAAGTCTTTTGTTAGAAAATTGTTTTTAAGCACGTATTCAGCGTTCGCTTTCCACGGCTGTGTTCAATTAACCACTTAACATTAAAAAAAGCAATCAGTGTGCAAGTAAATGCCTGAAAGTCACATACTTTAATTAATAATATAATATAATGGTATCAAAATAAAAGTAAAATCCAATGAGTGAAATTAGTTAATATTAATTTAATAGCAAGAGTGAATGGAATTCACATAACAAGCTAACCAAAGTGGAAGCAAAAATTAAAAATGTGAAAGATATGAAGATATTATTTGACAAAGTTAAATACTAAAAGAATTTATTGAAATTGCACCAAAACAAGAGAGAAAACTCAATCAATTTACGGCACCAATATTTGTTAGTCTCTGAGCATACCTCGAAGGCGAATTGAAGCAACAAATAATTCGCAGCTGACCAACAAACCGCGGCCCAGAGAATCGTTGAAAGCGGCAAACAGACATAAAATAAAAAAAAAATATACATATTAAAAAAAATAATAATTTTCTATTTGCAATCGTGATAAATGGCATAGAAAAGCAGTGGGCATAGATAGCCGGCCACTAAATGTAGACGAAGCGCATGAGCGCAAAAATTATTCGCAAAATCAACAGAAAACAAACTACGAACCACAAACACATGCGCGCAAAAAATACACATACTTACTATACATACATATATTGAACTTTATATATGTACATATTTTTCTCTATGAATAGAAAAAATCAAACGAATTCGCGCAGAAGTTCATTGCACTGCGCAAACAATGAGCACTCTTCAGTGCAAGCAAAGTGTGCTGTTTTATATGTATGTATGTATGTACGTACTTATGAGTTTGAGTTTGCCATGTGTTGGTTGCCAAGGAGCCTTATATGCAGGTTGTTGTACTATATAGTAGAAAAATGCTATTGTTGTTTTCGTGCATTACTTGCAGCGGCTTTGTGGTTTTCTTGGCAATTGAAATGAAAATTACACTTCACACGCCGGTTGCAGCAAATGTGTGGTAGCCAGAAGATGAAGAGAAAAATTACATTACAATACAATACAAATAAAATAGCATTTAATAACAAAACAATAGCCCAATGGCGGCGCTTATTCGCAAGGAAATTATGTACACAATACTGCTAGTTATAAGAAGAAATATTTTTGTCGTATACCTCAAATGTACCAATTCAAAAGTTTACAGCGATTTTAAATATTATAATTGTTTCTTACCCCATAGAAGTATTAGAAATTGAAAAAGCCTGAAAAATTTAAAGCGCCTGCGGCCTCTATGGGTGTTCAACGAAAACAGGGATGGGTGGCTCTTTTTTCTTTTCATCAAAAGTTTGTATTGGCAAAAATTTAGAGTAATTCAAAAACTGGACATACAGTTGTGGTCATTAAAAAAGGAACACTAACTTGTGTTTCAAAATTCACAATAAATTTTGTCCGCTTAAAACCTGGACATATTATTTTGCAAAATGATTTACTGATAATTTAAAATTATGTACAAAAGTGTTTGGTCATTCAAAATTGGCAAGCACATTTTGTTATTTAAAGTCGGACATAATTTCATGCTAAATTGAAAACTGATCATACATTTTTGGTAATATAAAACATGGAACTGAATTTTTGGTAATTTTAAGTTGAACATAAATGTTTGGTCATATAAAATCTTAACATTATTTTCTATCATAAAATTCTGGAATAAATTTTCGATATTTAAAAAATTAATACAAATTTCTGACGAGAAAATTTGGACATAAATAGATGGTCATATAAAGACTGGATAAAATTTGGATCATAAAATATTAGTATTTAAAAAATTTATAAAAATTTTGCTCATACTAAATATCGAACAAATGTTTGGTTATTTAAAATTGCGACATATTTTTTTTTAAGCCGGACATAATTTGTTGGTCATATAGAACTGATCACACATCTTTGTTCATTTAAATACTAATTACATATCTAAAACTTGGTACTCAATGTATGGTAATTTTAAGTTGGACATAAAGACATAAATATTTGGTCATATAAAAACATAATACAATTTTGTGTCGTAAAATTTAACAATGATATTTAAAACAATTTATACAAACTTTGGTAATTTTAAAAGTTGGACATAAATTTTTGTTCACTTGAAGGTGGTTATTCAAAACTGGACACAGATTTTTCTTTATTTAACTACAGGCCTTTTTTTTGCTCATTGAAAGATTTAACATAAATTTTTGGCCATCGTTGGCTTTGAACATAAAATATGCCACTGATAGATTGATAAAGGCTTATGTTAAAAAAAAAAATTAATTACGGACAGTAAAACGTAGTCAAGGACTGTTATTTTATTAAAGGTAGGAAAAGCAAACGGAGAAGTAAAAAGAAAAACAGCTTCTCATAAAAATAAAATCGCCATTTGGAATCGGCGTAAAACTGTAAGTCCCTCTCCTTTGTGTGGCAATATCAGGGCGGCCGCCACAAATCAGAGGAGAAGCTCGGCCTAACGCTAATATATGTGTAAGCGCTAATCTATTATTATTATTATTCATTTTTGTATTACTGAAAAAAATTAATAAAAAAATATTTCCGAATATTTCCATTATATCAATCATAAGAAGTAGATATCTAGTTTTAAAATTACCAAAAAATCGATGTCCAATTTCTAAACGGCCATGCAAATTATTTCCGATTTTCAAATTATAAAAATTGTATGCCCAGCTTCATTAACTAATTATGTTTGCCTAATTTTGAACCACAAAAAATTAATGTTCAGTTTTTTTGCTACTAAAAAATTATGTCCACATTTAATATGGCCAAAAAATTATGTCCAGTTTTTTAATTACCAAAAATGTACATATGTCCAATTTGAAAATTACCAGAACTGTATGCACAGTTTTAAAGCTTACATATAACTATATCAAGTTTTAAGTTAAAAGAATTGTATGGCCAGGTTCAAACGATAAAATTATTTTATCTAATTTTTAATGACCTGCTTTTGTGTGCATATATAGTCGGTAATATCTTTTCTTTCAATGGTAAAATAGCGAACTTTGAGTGCATTTGCGTACTGAGGAGAGAATATCCCACTTGTCCTTCATCCACCTTAGAGCGAACAACTTTCCAAGACATACGAAAGTCTTACGATTCAAATTCAACAGACTACAGAGTATGTTCGAGGAGATAATTGTCTTCAGGTTGGAGCAGTATATTCACAGCTGCAATCCAAAGAACAAAGTTGCACAGCCTCTCAAATCCGTTAAATTACGCCGCGCACAAAGAGTACCGTGTGTTCGCTATACTACACTATGTAGAATTGTCTCATAGAAGAACACAGCATATACACAAATATTACCCTTGGTGGACCTTCTCAATGGTGAAAATTAAACGGTTGTAGTCAAATAGTCGTAGAGAAATTGTATTTGCAAAGCAGGTCGACGATTGCACCACCTCGCACAACTATGAATACTTTATAGTTCCACGTAACTATTTTATAATTTTCTGTGGCATTTCGTATATCTCAATCCACTTTCTTATATTTTTTATACTTTTCTGCATTTTTTTATTGTTTTATTTAATTTGCTTTACATTCGCCGATATTCGCGCATTCAGATGGCTGATTTGTGTTAACGACTTAATTTTCATTTAAATTTCATTGCGTGCATTGAAAATCGGTTGTTGGCTTCAAATTGCAGGAAGGAAAACTGTGGTGGTAATTATTAACATATTTGTGGCTAATTGCAACAGCGATGAATACACGAATACATGCGTGCAAACATTTACACTGTACATGCATATGGCTTAAAGCAAATGAATAATTAAACTTTTATTGCTTAATAAATGAACGGCAGCCAAGTGAATATGGTAATGTGGGCAATATGAAGTGGAATGTGCATAAAAATTTAGTAGTTTAAACAAAAAAAAAGTGATTTTAAATAAATATGTATAAAGGATTTTAGCTTCCTTATATTTGCAAGAAGATAATGAATATCTTTCTTATGTATGCTCAACGATTTTTTATCTGAAAAAGAAAGAAAAAATTCATTGTTAATTCTCTTCAATAAATGTGTATGTGATGCGATTATATATACGGGGTGTATGTAAATCAGACATGTATGTGATTTCAAAAGTTTCATGTTAATTTGTATTTTCGAAAAACTTGTATTTTGTATTTAAATACTTTTTGCAAAAGTATTTTTTATTTAAATAAATACCATACCACTCGAAATACCACTATAACTCGGAACTATATTGCCATCGAAAAGATTGTGGAGTTCTTCGCCATTATTGAATCGACACTGATACCCGAGCCTTGATATATCGACTATGAATCCAAGTTTTGATTAAACTAGAATAGTTACCAGCGCCAAGTCAACTGCATTTATCTAGGTTTTACATTTTTCTTAGCCTGCAATACTCAGTAGTATTATAAGAATATAAAGACCCCTCTGAAAGCCAGTTTCTAAAAGAAGAGCCTAGATTCTATTGCAGTGTACATTTTGTGGCCATGTCCGAATATCGGTATCTTGCCAAAGCTTGGGACAATATTAAGATCTGTCACTTTATTTTAAGATTGCGGTCAAAGTCAACGATCGTGGTCTGATACAAATTCAACGTTGCCTGTTAGATAGCTAAAGCTGCCCGTCTAACCTAACATAACCCAGACAATTGGCCAAGTGAAAAATATTCAACACCTTCAAGCAGTCTTAAACCTAAGCATCTAAATACAAACTACCTGCATGAAAAGCAGCACAGATCTTTGAACAGCTGCATGTGCAAACATCATTTTTATGCAACTTATACACTTCTCAAATCTCATAAAGCAGTAATAAGTTGATGCTGAGGGGTCACACATACTACGCAGTAGATAATTTCATTACATAAAATCTCTTTCAAAAGGAATTCTGAAAATAATTGCTTTCTCCTGCCTTTTTGTACGGAGTGGCACAAATTGAAGGGCTTCTGCTTTCGCTACTCAAAGAAGAGCTTTCAGAAGGGCTTTTGTAGGACGTACTTCTGAAGGAATTTTGAAAAACTTCTTTTAAAGCTGTTCTTAGTTCATAGAATTCATACCTCTTTAAGGAATTTAAATATTTAATGTTCAAATGAAATATGTTTTATTGAGACTTAAAATGCTTACTGAATCCAATTAGCAATGCTAAATAATATAAACATATACTTAAGTACATTCGCGTAAATTGTAAATAGGAAACCGCTTTCTAGGAAGCACACAGGGAATCACTTTCAGCACTTTTCAGACCTTATTGGGTAAGTCTTTTAGAATAGCATCACTTCAGACAGCCTACCTTAATTATCCTTAGGTTATGCATATACACAATGGCTCAAATGATCATGAATCGCATATTAGGATATGTGAAAATTTCTAATGGTGGTAAGGCAAGCATTCAATACCGCGTTAAAAGCGCCAAACATGTTTCCAAGTTACGTCACTGTCAAGAGAAATTTGTTATTTTATGATTAAAAAAAATCAGAACTTGAGCATTTCCTTCTCCTTCAATCATTCAGCTCTACGGATTGTGTCACAAAACTACATGGCTTATAATATCAATTCCAAATACTACAACGCCAGAATCAAATAAACATAATTTATAGGGAATAAGCGTCCTGATTGATGGGTTCAGGATTATGGCAGCCCTACAGTAGCTCTACTAGAATGTTTGACGACAGCTTTGAATTTTCACTGCGTGGCTAGTTAACACGCGCATATATGCAAACACGGAATTACGTATAAATACTTAGATACTAAGTAGTTAATCCATTTCTTTTTTACTCATTTCCCTTCTCTCTTAGCTTTATATTTGTCGCCCACTTAGTACTAATTTGCATACAGGCAATGCTTTGAAAAATTTCTACGCTGCTCTAAGCCGCTCTTAGATGTGTTAAACATTATCGATCTGACATGTAGGCATACATATATGAATGCTTAGTATCTCAAAATAACTCAGCGACTTTGTTGTCTGGTCATTAGCATTTGTCACAACTCCGTTAGTGAGCTCAGATTGAGCAAAGCTGAAGTCATAGCAGCTACGGCAATCAAAAACAACCAACAACTTTTGAGAGTCTTTAAAATAGAAATCTTTGATTTAATATATTCAAATTTGATTGCACGTGTGCCATAAAACCGTTAGACTATTTTAGATTTTGGTTCTTTTCTATGAATAATTTTATCTACTTGTACGTTTATTAATACGATCGGAGAAAGTTTAAATATAATATGTACATGTAGAAATTACTTCCTACACTGCGGGGAATTAGAATTTTTCAGTAAATTTTTATACCCGAGCGAACTTGTGCACAGCCAAAACTAATGTGGAAATATATAGGCCAACCGAACTCGACTTTAACTCAGATTTACATACTTTTCGGTGAAAGTTCCGAAAGTTAACTACGAAACCTCTACAGAATACAAGTAAATCGCAGCTAAAATTTTCTTGGTTATGATTACATTAATTGTAATCATAATATTTTCAGGATTATACTTAAGGTAGTCGTAATCGTAGTTTTCATGATTGCACTTACAGTAATTGTGTTCCTAACATTTTTCGAATTACAATAACAGTATTCGAAATCATGTGTTTCATGATTACGGTTATAAATAGTAATATTAGTCCTAACAATTTTAAGATTACAATTATTACACTCGTAATGGTAACATTTATGATTACAACTAAAGTAATTATAATCTTATATAGTTTAGGGACTAAAATTAAGCAATCGTAATTGAAATGTAATCGTAATCATAAAGTGCACAGCTCGGTTTTTGAACAAGGCCTTTGAATTCACCACAGTGAAAAACGAAATATTCCGGAATCTCCCCAAAAATTCCGAAAAATACCAATGAAATCTTCAAACATGTCAAAAAAAATCCCAAAAAAACTCTAAAAGTACCGAAAGAAAAACGCAAAAAATATCCAAAGTTGCTGAAAAAGGAACAGTCTACTGCCCTCGTCTTGGTCTACAGGCTGTATCGGAGACACAGCCGCTAAATTTAAGCGTAGAATACGTGGTATGGTTAACAGCACATCCCAGTCAAAAGCGAAAGCACACACTAAGAAAAAAATATCGATAAAAAAGCGATAATAATATCGATAGAAAGATCGATAACAAAATCGATAAAAACATCGAAAAAGAAAGCGATGAAAACATCGATAACAAAATCGATAAAAATATAGACGAAAAAATCGATAACAAAATCGATAGCAAAACACAATCGATATAAATATCGGCAACAAAATCGATAAAAATATCGATAACAAACTCGGTTACAAATCGATAAAAAATCAATTACAAAATCTATTAAAATATCTATAATAATTCGATAAAAAATATCGGTTATTATATCGATAATTTGCGAAAATATCGATAGCACAATCAATAGCGATATCGATAAACATTTCGATAACAAAATCGATAAAAATAACGATAACAAAACCGATGAAATATCGATTATAATATCGATAAGTCCCGATAATCGATTGAGTCTCTGAGTCTCTATCTACATCCGTTTCTCTATAATTACCATTATTTTAATCTTTATTCCTCTATCTTCATATTTACTTTTATCGGTATCCTCATCCTCATCCTTTTCTTTATATGTATTTATCATTGGTTTTACTTTTATTTTTATCATAAATATTCTACATCTACATACATACTCCCCTTCTCTTTTGTCCTTATATAAATAAAGTGTCTAGGTCTTCATTTTGGCCTTTATCTTTACGCATTTTTGTTTTTGTTTTTATACCTTTGCCTTTATCCTTTTCTTTATCTATGTACGTATATATGTATTCACGCTGCGATTTGGTTATAACTATTGCGCCATCTGTTAACCAAAAGCCGATACACCTACACACACAAACTTTTTGTCTCTTTCTCTCACTTCCAATGCATGCACGTGTTTGCAAAATGATGACGAAGTGTTTTTGTGTGAAAAATCATTTATGCCCATATATATAACTCAAATAAACATACATACTTAGAAGATATCAACCAATACTTTCCGTATACAAAACGAAAGGAAAAATCTTGAGTTTTTGACTAAAGCAAACGAAAACAAAATCATTCGTGCGGTTTTCGAGCATTTTGGTAATAAAAAAAATTAGCAAATTTTTCAACAATTTTTTGGATTAAAATGCTGAATATTTGTTGAATTTATTTAAAACCCATGGTAATAGTTCTATTGCTCCAAAGAATCTATATCCTGAAAATCAAAGTTTTATCTGCAAATAATAAGTTGCGAGACCACTTTAAAGGCTCAAACTTGACCCCAAAATAAGCCAATATTTTTTTTTTTATCGTTTCATTAGTTCTCGTGCAATAGGCGTCTTCGTAAAGCTCTAAACATTACAACTACAAAATTTGAGCACAGCCTCCATATCGAAACGTTAGACCTCAGAATAGTCTTGAAAAAATATAAGAAAGTCTCGAAACATTTTTAGGGTGTTTAAAAAAAATTTCTATAAATTCTTGAGACCCGGAAATATTTGGCCAGAAACACTCACTATCTTTACACTCTTTTGCGTATTTAACATATTATTAGTGTTCCATTTTGACTAGATAATTGCGACAATGCTTTACATGCTTAGTCTTTTAAACATAAAAGATAGAATACCAAATTATTATTGCTGTACAAGCTCTGCACATATACTATTGTAAGCGATAACAAACATTGACTGCTGCAACGCACTCGTGCAGACAGCTAATAAACAAATTCCTTGGCACTACAAACTAAAGACTTAAACAGCGAACTCGCTACTCCCAATAGCTGTGGTATGTATATAGTTTTGGAATGCCAGCACAAGGTTGCATTACACCAACACGAAATTTACACAAAATTCTTAGCTATATGCTGCCTTTATAACGAAGTTATTAAATAAAGCTACAAACATACATATGTATGTATGTATATAAAAGCATCGCAATAGTAAAGCATGTAATTTGTTTGTGCTAATTATGCATTGCAGCTGTCAGCTCTCAAACCAGCAAACATACACATGATGTAATATTTAGAATAATTTTTCATTTGCTACAACATAAATTCAATTTTAATTGAAATGCAAAGAATGTGCAAACATGATAAACATAAACAACCGCAAAACAAAGCACGATTAGTGGTACAGAAAAAAAATTTGGGTAAATCAAGTAAAAAATAAAAAAGCAAAAAAATTTACAATAAAACATAAAACCTATGAAATAAAATCAAACACTAAAACTTAAAGTGCAATAATAAAAATGTGTAGCACTGGACACATATGTACTTATATATGTACATACGTGGCGGTCATGTGAACTGCCAATCAAATGCAACATTTCATGAGAATGCAAAGCAAAATGGCGCGTAATGTGCCTGGGAAAATCATCATCGAATGCAACAACTAGAGTTTGATTAATTTGCGTTTTTTTTTTTATGTATATTCGCTTGAATCGATTTGTTGCTAAATGCATCCAATCATGATCGTCACAAATCAGTTGTACGTACACCAGTTGCAGCTGACCACTGTCCCACTGCATTGAGTCGTAATACTTATGCTGCTTTATTGTTGCTGGAGAAGTCATAGATTTTATATTTGTTTTTGGTTTTATTTTTGCTCACCGCCTACCTTGACAGCAACAAATTAGCTTTGCTACGAGAACCGGCCGCCAGCAGCTGCCAAGGCAGCGCATTCCAAATGTTTGCTAGTTTTCGCCTAGCCTTGCGGTTTTCATTGATGCTTCACAAACACACATATCCAAACATATCCACATATTAATATGCATTTGGTGTGAGTGAGTGCTTGTGGCAGGCAGCTTGTATATGCAACATTTTCTAACGAATCATTCTAGCGCATTCTATCTGGGGAGCGCTTGCGTGCGTATGCCTGTGAGTAGAGTTAAGTTTTTTCTTCTTTCGAATTTTTGCAGGTGTTTGAATTTAAGTGCAATGGCTTAGCTGTTGACCCAGTTTTCTCCCGATTTGTTTGGGAAGTTATGTTTCATGTATATACATATATATGTAAGTACTATGTACGAATACTTGTGTTTTGAATTAACGCACAACGCAGTTCATAAATGAGCAAAGAAGAATACTTAAATAATCATAGCTCAATTAGAACTTATTAACTAAAATTATGCTCTAATCATAATTTATAAATATTAATAAATTCTTTTATTTTTATTTCAGGTATGTCTTGCGATTTGCTTTAAATGATTGTAAGTTATCCAAAATATTATCACCGAATGCATCTAAAAATTCAAAACTCAATCGCGTATAATGGATATATCGATAACTACTTCGAAAGCAGTGTAGATTTCACAAGCAATATTTATAAATAAAGATATCGATAAAAATGTGAACTTTAAAGTCATATACTGATAAATATATCGATGTAATTTCCGATAAATTATTTCAACAACGCTATAGATATAAGGCTAACGTATCGCTAAATATATGGGGAATGATGCCAAAAATATAAGTCGATTCTGATTTGTCTATGTATGGTTTGGTTTAAAATGGTCGACAGTTTGATCTCATCTATATTACCTTTGAGAACCCACATGACCTTCGTAAGTCATTTGCTATGCCTATGATATATGAGGTCACCAGAACGAGAGAAAGATATTTTGCTGTAGATGAGGAGAGTTTTTATGGTTTATAAATTAGTTGAAAATAACGGCCAAAATCTTCATTTAAAACGTCCTTATGTGTATATAAATAGTTGTTGTTGCAACCTGCAAAGACATAAGAATTAAGAAAAATTATTATGAGGAAATTTATTATATTTTTCGAAATTAGTTATCGATATTTAAGGATAGTTATCCAGCTTTTAAAATAAATGGGTCTATGGAAATTTGTCAAGTTAATTAAATTTATCAAGTTTTCAATAACCAAAGAGTAATCGTAATACACCGAGTTTTTTTAAACTTATCGAGTTATCGAAATTTTTTGATTTACTGAAATTTATAGAATTAAAGTTTTTGGAATTTTCAAAATAAATCAAGCTATCGAGATTTCAATGTCGTATAAATTTATCGAGTTATCCCTGCCTATCGAATTTTCTGCATGTTACCAGCATATAACGAGTTATAGAAATTTGTCAATATTTAGCTTTTGAAAAATGTGGAGTAAAGTGGTCCAAAAATGTATGTAAAAAAAAATAAGGTCGGATTTTTAATGCCGCCACCCCCTAGGATTGTTATATACCGAAAAAAATATACCCATATTTTTTTTTATTTTGAAGTAAAAAATAATTTACGCTCAAAGCGCTAAAAGTTTTCCATGTATTTTATATGGATAAAAAACCACTTTTCGTAGAAATAGTGTAGAATTCCTGAAAATCAATATTTTTCGATCGGAAAACTTTACTTATCTTCAGGAGATTCTCAATAATAATACTCAATTGTTTTTTTAACAATTTTTTCATGGTAACTAGATTTTATAGGTCTTCCAAAGCCCTTAGAAAATGCAATGGGGGGACCAAAAAAAAATTTTTTATCATAAAAAAATGGTTAAATAAACAATTGTATATTAATACTGGATGTCTCCTGAAGAGAACCATAGTCTTCCGGTCGAAAAATATTGATTTTCAAGAATTTTGTTCCATTTCTACGAAAAATTGTTTTTTCTCCATATAAAATGCATGGAAAACTTTGAGCGCTTTGAGCACTCCCTAAATATTTTTTGATTTCAAAATAAAAAAATAGGGGCATATTTTTTTCAATATAGATCAATCCTAGGGTGTGCCGGCACTAAAACTCCGACTTTATTTTTTTGGACCACTCTAATGTGGAGGTATAAAATTAACCGAGTTATCGAAATTTATATATGGGGTGTTCCATACCAAAACGGACGGGGTTCACACTTCATGTGTTTGATTTGTTTAAAATTTTTAGGGTTGATGCACAAACATAAATAATAAACAAATATGAAATTTGAGCTTTTTTTAAATACATATTTAAAAGCTTTACAGCACAAAAATAAAAAATTAGTTTTTGAAAATATGCCATCTCAAAAACAATGGAAAAAAATCACAATGGTACCTCTGAGTATTACGCAATATTGAAGTATAGTATTATGGGGTGCCCTCTGCAATAATCTGAGGTATGCATTTTTTACACCGAAATTGAGTAAAATGAGCACATTACAAAATTAAAAATTTTTTGAATTTTTTAGAATTTTTTGAGTATGCGGTTTTGTAGTTTATTAAATTTTAGTATAATAAAGTTCAAGTTTTAACCGATTGCAAAACCGGCGTTTTTTCATTATCTTTGGAAACAGTTTTGCTCATTTTCTTCCATAAGAAAAAGGCAAAAAGCTGTCAGCATAAAAAGTATTAAAAATTAACGTAATTTTGCAGTAGCTGATAACTTGGACTTTGCTAAACTAAAATTTAATGAGCTACAAAACTGCATACTGACAAATATTCTAAAAATTTTTTAATTCGTAATGTACTCATTTTACTTAACTTCGGTGTACAAAAATATTCATAACTATTATTATTGTAGAATGCACCCCATAATACTATACTTAAATATTGCGCAGTACTCAGAGTTGGTAGCTCTGCGATTTTTTTTAAATTTTTTTGTGATAACATATTTTCAATTACTAATTTTTTTTTATCAAAAAACTTGTATGTGAAATTTTTTTTGAGAAAATAAAATTTTAAAAATATTTATTTTCATAGAGAACTTTGATGTGTGTATGTGTGGTTTTTTTTCAAACCTTTTCCTTGCCTCGTTCTTGAGATATTTGGAAAACTATTAAATCGATTATTTTTTGTTTTTTTTGCTAAAAATCTTTTAAATATGTATTTCATATTTATTTATTATTTATGTACATGCATTAACCCTAAAAATTTGAAACAAATCAAACACATGGAGTGTGAACCCCGTCCGTTTTGGTATGGAATGCCCCGTAAGTATGTAGGTATCCAAAGTTTATCGGGTTATCGGGTTATCGATTTATCTCTATTTTTGAGTTAACGAATCCTCGAAGCGCACAGTTATGGAAGGTTATCGAAATTAGTCGAGTTATCGCTGTTTGTTGAATTATAGGATATTTGTGTTTTTGGAAATTCATTGAATTATCGATATGTATCAAATTATCGGATCCTGCCAAAGTTCTTCAAAGATATAAAAAATTGTAGTCACGTTTAAGTTCCAAAGCAAGCGATTTTCCGATAAGTAATTTTGTATCTTATAAGCTAAACAACATGCTAAGTTACAAAACCACTCCAAGGGTCTTAAAAAACTTTAAAATTTCGACAGTTACTGGCACTCCTGGTATCTACAAAAATGGTAAACATGATTATTGATGCTATTAATTTGATTTTAGCAATGCAAGCAACTGATGCCTTTTTAAACCTTTCCTCATAATTCCGCTTCCAAGATAACCTGCTGCACAGGATCAAGTAAATTCGTCTATCCATATTAGACACTCGATAAAAAGGGCTGTGGCAAGTTGAAGGTTGAAGTATTGCTGAACCTGTGCTATTAGCTTTAGAGTTTAGTATACAGCCCTCGAAAAAAAAAAACTGAAGAAGTATATTTCATTATTTCTATTGCTTAAAAAAGTACTTTGCTTTTGCTGTAAATTTTCTTGAAGAAAAAAATTATACGCGCATTTATTTCTTGAGCGGTATTAACTGATTTAGGAAAATTTAAAAAAAATAAATGTTTCATTCTTGAACATCATTTCAAATGAGTTTTTCATTTTCATGAGAGCTGCATACTAAGCTTAAGGTAATTAAATCGAATTTGAGTAGCAAGAACATAACCACCAACTAAGTATGAGATTTGTTAAAAAAAAAATTGTGTATCAAAATAAAAAATATTTTTTTGTACATTTAACGGTAAGCTAGAATATACTAAAAATGCCAGCGTGCTTTAATAAAATTTAATGAACAATTAAACGTCTTACTTAGAAGAAATAAACGAAACTGCGATTTTATTTGCGCCATAAATTCCATTCTATATTTGCATAGGTTTTTTATTTAACTTACTAAACTTACCAAATTTTTGTTGTTGTTATTTATTTTTATAGCTTTTACATGTAGCATTTTTTCCCTGGCCTGGCTTGGCATGCGCACATGCACCGCTATGGCGTTGTTGAGCGCGCACCGTTCTTAAACGGGAAAATGCGGTCAAATCCAATTCACCGCATCCAATGACCGAAATTGGCGGTAGAACCTGTTTGCCAGCCGTGCGCACACAGCCATATACAATGCACATTAGAGAGGTTCAAAAAAAAGTTAAAAATTTTAAACTCTCAAGTTTTCTAAATGGAATTAAAAAAATATATCCGTATAATTTTGTTAAAAAATTTACATTTGTAACTGCCCCAAACTTTTGTCGAAATGGTATAGAATTTCTGACAATCAACATCTTTATATCGGAAAACTTTGTTTCCCCTTTCGAGACTATTTTTTGAGGCAATTTTGCAGAACTTTTTTTGCTTTTCAGGAACTCTAGATATAATGAAAAGCTACTCAGAACAATTTTTTATTTGCCTTTTTGCCACATATCATTTTTTTTTTCGTCAAAATATCCACAACTTTTTTCCTTTTCACTCAGTCAGATAGCCTGTGTTTTTTTTTTGTTTTTTTTTGCATCATACCGTATGCCTACTTCACAGACATGAGAGCTTAACATTTTAAACTTTTTTCCCGCTCATATATTTTTGTAACCCTAATGTACATATGTACATACATATACATATGTTTGTGTTTAAATGTTTGCATTGTCGATTACCACTTCGTTCATTGCTGATTACAGCACATGCGATTACAAGAACAGCAACAACAAGTACAAAAAATCAAAGAAACCAACAATCGCCACACATTGCAAGATCATTGGCGTGCGCGGACTGCTAGGCAAGCGTGTGCTGCTAGGAACCTGTTATCCAACGCGCACCCAATTGGCTGACTAGCTGACCGGTCGTTTAATAGCACCTAAATGGTTGGAACGTAACTGCACTGAATGGCTAGCTAGTTATTTATGCGTAGACTTTTATGGCAAGCAACATTTGCTGCAACAAAAACAATAAAAATATGCAAATTCAAAATGCGATAATAATAAAATATTGAAAAGTTTATGCAGCTGAATAAAGCAACATTCTTATGCGCTGGCAACATGCTGCTGCAACATGCTCAAAGAAGTAGAACAAACGATTGCTTCTTTCATGCTGTTGCTTGTTGTTGTTTATTGATGAGATTGTTTGCTTTTATTTCCCTGTTCATTCATACGTGTATGTTGTTGTTGTGGTTGCTGCCACATGACTACCGCTTAGCTATCACATGAAATGGCAATTTTTGCTCGAACACTTTTTGTAACTGTTTTTCTGCGAAATATTTATGCCTATTGAAAATATAGAAAATGGCCACACGGCAGGTGGGTAGATTGGAGGCAGCAGCCAAGAAGTATATGTAGTAAAGCAAGCAGGTGCTACGTCGGTAAAGCAGAATATCTCTGTACGCGTTTGTGAGTATTCGAAGAGGCGGTCAGCAAGCAAGAGCCGATGGCGCTAAATATGCCCGAGACTAGGCATACAAGACATATACATACAAAAGTACATTCATACAGATATGTATGTATGCAGTATGTGTGTAGCCAGAATTGTAGAAAGAAATCTTTTCAATCTTTATGTATGCTTAAGCTCGCATACCGTTACCATACTCAGTCACACTGTCCATTTTGTTTATGAATTCGTTTGTTTTAACGGCCAGTAATGCCCGTCCAAATATTTCTATACTTTACCTATTTTACTGTTTGTTTCTAACATTTTTCTCTTCATTTAATACCCTTATGCCCTCTGCTGCTTTCTGTCATTGCCTTTGATTTCGGTGATGATGCCTACACCGCCCTGCTGTCTCAGTTTTTAATGAAGATGAATAGCAAAATTGTATGGACAATTAATTTGCAAATTCATAACACAAACTAAAATAATATTTCTTTTTCGCACTTTGCTACGTAGCCTGTGCTGGGTTTACATTAGTTTTCAGTACCCATATAGTTAAGTGTATACATTGTATTTTTGTTCACATGTGTTCGCTTAAGTGTTGATAAATGAAGTGTTACATTCCTCACATAATTTTGGTGGCGAAATTATAGCCATAGTCGCAACATTTTTTGCCCCTATGGAATGTAGCGGTAATGCGGTGGAATTCGCTGAAATCAGCGAGCCGTGCTGGTTAAAGGCGTTGGTGCGTGGTATGACAGTAAATCGAAAGACTTAGGAAAGCAACTTGAATGGTGAATTTTTGGCGAATATTTTTTTATCAATAATTGCCCTGTTCTGCACTCGGTTAAGAAATTGATAAAATCAAGTTGTTCTAAAAGTCTGGATTTTATATAGAAAAGCTATTTCTTAGTTTTCCCAGGTAGGTGATTTTAAGCGTTTTTTTTCAATTGAAATTGGTGGTCGCATAGCAGCATTGAAAACAATTAAACGTGACTTAAATGCAAATATTTATACCATAAGAAGGCAAGTACAAAGAATACGAATCTGCAATTTTTTTTTTACAAAAACGAGCCGGTGGGAGCAACTTGGTGCCAAAAAACATGAAGAAACATGGGCTGCACTTATGATGCATGTTCATCCCCGGTTTTTCCAGTTTGTCCATCAAAGCGCACCCAAGCGGCCCTTTTTGGTAAAAATGAATTGCAAATGCATGCAATATTGATTTATCGCAGTTTTTGTGTTTCTGTAAATTACCGTTATGTGAGAGGTGGGCATGGTTATTATCCAATTTCAGAGGTTTTCAAAAGATTTCTTATTTTGGATGTAATGAAGGCTCGTGTCGAGTTTAGTAAGGCTTGGTGAAGCGGCTACTGAGATACATTTTTTCATCATAAGTGGGCAGGGTCACGCCCATTTTTCGAAAATTTCATAATTTCCTTATTTAGTACCAAAATTCTACTTCACATACTAATTTTCATCAATTAGGATCCAATATTTACTGAAATGTCGCAGCTTTTGCATTTTTCGAAAATACCCTTTTTATGGAAAGTGGGCGTGATTACCCATTTTCAATATCAACCTTAACCTTGGATAAAGGGCAACCATATTACGTTGAGATATCTCAATTTTTGGTTGAGTTATCGTATACACATAAAGACGGACGGACGGACAGACAGACATGGCTTAGTCGACTGCTCTATTCATTCTGGATATCGATCTCAATTCCTTTAGGCTGTTACAAACAACCCGTCAACAACAACAAGTGAGCACGGGTACAATAAAAAAACGCTTAAAGTCGGCAACCTGAGAAAATAGAGAAATTACTTTTCTATTTACAATCCTGGCTTTTAGAAAGACTTGAGTTAATCAATTCTCCCCCAAAAAAAACAAAAACAAAAAAGGCTGAAAGTGGCATACAGCGTTATTCATGCAAAATTATTCGAATAACATTTTAGAAATTATCAATAACTAAGTAAATGGTTCTACTAATAAAGAACATGTATATAAAAATGTGAATGTTTGTGAGTGACTGAGTATGTTTGTAACTTCTTCAAGCTGAAACGGCTGAACGGATTTGCATAAAATTAGGCGCACAGCTAGCTCACAGCCTGGACTACTAAATAGATGGTAAATTTAAACACTTTACCTTTAAAATGACAAAGGGTATGGTGAATATGTTCATGAAAGATAAAAAGATATAGCTCAGGATAAAGGAGAGTATAAAGATAAAGAAGAAGATATCAAAATAAATGCAATTATAACGAAAGGGGTAGAGGTAGGGTTGAATATGGAAAAAATATAAAATATAACCTTAAGCTTATAACATTATATTTACTAGCCTGTCGATTTATTCACAATTTCAAACCAATTAAATGCATATATTGACTACGAGACAAACATATATACATATATGTAACGAAAAGTTTAGTTCTACAGTGTCGCCCAGGCGCAATCGCTTTTTTTACTTGAACACTTACCTTTATTTGTGAGACCAAGATTTAGTACTGCATCAATCATACTTACTAAAATTAACCGTCTGCGAATCTGACTACAAAACTCCAGCGTTAAAATTTTGCCAAAATACCGTACAGTCATAAGAAATACCAATCTTCCATTTGTTAGGAAAGTTAATTTTTGGTTCTGACTTATTTTTACCAAAAGCCTAATTTAAGATGGCGCCTACCTTTGCGCTCCCAATACTGTTTTGTTTCCCTCATACATATTTACATACGCAAGTATAATAAAGTATCATTCGTGCACACTCCCCGATATATCAGCTATGCCGACAACTTCGCCCACTTTTTTACGTCACCTCATCATCATACATGGTATGTACGTAGGTGTGTCGCAAAAAGCAAAACAAGCTTAACATTTTTAGCGTAAAAGATGCTAGAAAATAATACAGAGCTTTTAAGTTCACACATTCAAATTAATATACATACATTAGGGCGGGTAATATTTTTTTACTATGCCATTGGTCTAAAATCAAATTGTAGTTGCCAAATTTTGAAAATAGGTTTCGAAGAAAATGTGAAATTTTCACTGTTGCACCCTCTGGTGGACGTT
>NW_016160136.1:67546-69718 GCF_001687245.7 Rhagoletis zephyria | reverse complement strand
TGTATGGAAAATCATTTATGCCCATATATTTGAATAAAATAAACATATATAGAAGATATCAACCAATACTTCCCATATACCAAACGAAAGGAAAACTGTTGAATTTTTGATTAGAGAAAACAAAAACAAAATCATTCGAGCGGTTTTCGAGCATTTTGGTAATGAAAAAAATTTGCAAATTTTTTCAACAATTTTTTGCCTTAAAATGCTCAATATTTGTTAAATTTATATAAAATTTGTACCCGATAATATTTCTACTGCTCCAAAGAACCTATATCCCGAAAATGAAAGTCATATATGCCAACAATAAGTTGCTAGAGCACTTTAAAGGCTCAAAATTGACCCCAAAATAAGGCAATGTTTACCGTGTTTTTACGACAGAAACCGAATTGGTTATTTACAAAAATGAATCTGTCGACAGGTTTGGAATTTTGTCTTTGAAACGCCATACTTTTCTTTGAAATCGCTTTATTAGTTCTTGTGCAATAAGCGTTTTTGTGAAGCTCTAAAAATTACAACTACAACATTTGAACATAGCCCCCATACCTTAAGGTAAGACGTATTCTACGTCAAAACGAAAAACAGCTAAAACTTGCTCAAATGTCGCGTCCCTATTTATATTTTCGCCACCGTATATATGTATGTAGGTATCTATTTAATGTTCATTATATTTAATTTTTTTTTGTGTGGAGCTTGTTGCGCATATATTAAAACACAGCTAGAAAGAAAAGACAAAATATGTATACTACCAAAAAATACAAACGGCATAGTTAATCGAAAAGTTAACAACAGCGAAGAAGCAACCAGAAAGGTGAATGCACTGCCAACACTCTGGCACCTAGTCTGCGTTAAGCTCTATAAAGCCCGCGGCATTAATAACGCGTAATGTAATAAAATCTTCTTGAATTGAAAACGATCCAATGTGTGGCCGTGTGCCACTTTAGCTTATGAAAATAGCGTTCGCGCTAAAGATTTACATATGTATGTACATACGTACATACTTACGAGCAGCGCAAACTTTAGTGAGGCAACCCAATAAGCATTTGTCTTAGAGTTCAATTTGAGTTGATTTGTAAATTAAAATATGTACTTCGCAACAACTAATTTCTCCAAAACACTACTTGACGAAAAAAAATATTTTGGCGCTTACACACTTAGGAAATTTTCCATATTTAGCCCTCTCAGCGTATTTCCTGTTTCTCTCGAGAGATATTGGTTGAATGAAGACAAACAAAATGGCAAAATAAAATGCTTTTTGCTCAAAACGTACCTTTTAGTTTAAAGTTACTGACTTACCAAATTTTCCTCGTATTTATACAGGTTCTCAGCGGGATTAGTCCGTTGCACAAAGAGTTTCAAGATATCTTATCGCTCAACAGCTATGAGATTACGCCACCACTGAGTAGAAAATAATTTTTATAAGAAGACCTTTCTCGACAGAAATACTTTCCGAGAATTAACTGCTCATAAAAAGGGTTTTTGTTGGCTAGGACTGCGAGTGGAATTTGAGCCTTGCGGGTGCACTGAGAACAGAGTCGGGTAAATATATTCCGCTCAACGCTACACTGAGGGAAATAATGCATAGTAAAAATGAATACCTTATATTTGATTATCATTTAAAAATGTTCGTATTTAAAAATAATATTTTCATACAAAATTGATTACGCACGTATTTGACTGTTCACATCTGAGTATGTATATGTAACTGTACATACGCACCCCAAGCATGCAGAGCGCCGCTCTGAGAGCGGTGACAACACACACATACATACATACATTTTTATCCGTGCAAATCGCGTGCTGTGATGTTGATGGATATTCAACATTTGAAAGCAAATTTATATGTCTGGGTGTAGCTGAGTGCGCAAAGATGCTTGCCACGAGTTGTTGATGTCCGGAGATGGTCGTGTTCGAATTCCATTGCAGGCAACATGCAAAGTAGTTTTTATACCCGAGCGCACTTGTGCACAAGGGTATATTAATTTTGTTCACATAACGGTTGTTTGTAACAGCCAAAACGAATCGAGATAGATATAGACAAATGTATACATAAATGATCAGGATGAAAAAAGAAATCGATTAAGCCATGTCTGTCTGTCCGTCCGTCTTACCGTCTCTCCGTCTGTCCGTCCGTCCGTGTACACGATAACTCGAGCAAAAATTGAGATATCT
>NW_016160136.1:60392-67482 GCF_001687245.7 Rhagoletis zephyria | reverse complement strand
GAAATTGAAGGACGCTAATTTACTCAAAATTGATACACCCCGGCTTACCATCTAGCGGAAGGTTTCGGAAAGGTGAAAAAACATATATTTAATACTTGCGCCGGGTATTTAATGTTCGGCTCCGCCCGAACTTAGACTTTCTTACTTGTTTTTTTTTTAGTTTTTGTCTTGATTATTCACTTCACGGATGCTTTTTCAGTACGAACGCGGTCATTTTAATATGCGCGTACTTGAATTGAATATTTACCAATATAGAGTACTTTCGTTGACGTTTATAGTAAGATCAATTACGTTTCTATTTGATTTTAATATTTTTTTCCCTCAGTATAGATTTTGTAACTAAACTCCTTTCTCAGTGTGTAGCACGCACCACCAATCACTCACCTCCCTCAAAATATGTTGGCTTTAACAAGGGTTGGAAATTTTTAAACGGCTTAAACCATGTGCAGCTGACTAAAAAGTATTTAAAAAACTTGGATCAATTTCAATATGATATTCGGCCCTTTGTGGTTGTCGCCGCTGACAGCGATGTAACTTTTTTGTAAAAATAAATAAATAACCCTCACAAGTACACATCCAGCTACGCTATTCACAGTATATTTACGGAAAGGTATCCTTCATAAAATTACTGTGGAGAGCTTATCAGGAGTTGGCCAAATTTCCGGTATTCACAATGATGTCGTATTGTTGACTGTCGTAAAGTTTAAATGGTTAACTTAATACTTAGAGGACTTGAAACCACAACCTACTATTTTTTCACTGTAAATATTTGTAATAATACTTTTTTGGTACTTTAGGAGTCACTAAATATATTTTTCAACTTTTTCATACATCAATACGATAACATTGTGAATACCGCAATTTTAAAAAATTTGTGAATTAAGTACTTAGTTTTCGAAGGTGATAACGATATTGATAGCGATATCCGTATTTATGTTATTAGCGAATGTGCAAGATAATTCGACAGTAAAATCGGAAAATATATCGATAAAAATCTATTAATTTACAAATTAATCGATAATATATGGAAAAATATCGACAAGCATTGATTACGTAACTCCTTCATTTACAAACTTCGATTTGTTGCCAAGTTTATCTATAAATTGTATCGAACAATTCATCAATATCGAGTACGAACCGTACGAATTTTAGTCAAACCCATATGTCAGCTTTGCTGATTGCTGGGACTCGTCCACATTTTAAGCAGCTATCTGGCGAAACATGTATGCGAGCTAGTGGCGCAAAGAACATGTATCGTATTAGCATAAAACACGGCCGGCCCACAACGTTCAAACATTAGTTAAGACTGGTAAAAAGTTAGGTGAACACGACCAACTAACCAAACGACCCAACAGCTACAAAATAACAGTTGCACGAGCTTTGTTTTATTATTTTTTTCCTGGCGCGCTGCAGTTTGCTGCAACAGCAAATGCATATTTTTCTAATATTCATTAATATGGCGCGTCTCATTGCTCCGTTTGATAACTTTCGAATGTATGTACATATAAATAAATATGTATTGTAACGGAATTAACTGTCTAACAGCCACAATGTGTAGTGGAAACTCAGAACATGAAAGATGAATGCATACTTACTTACTGTACATGCGAACATACATATGTACCTGGTAATGCATTTGTTAATGTCTACTTAATCATGTGTGTAGTTTTTGTGCTATGCGCTAGCCACATTGCACATTAGTAGTAATCAAGCAACAGGTTTAATCCGTAGCTGCTTGCCGCTATGGGTGATGCCCGCCATAAAATCACACAAAGCATACACACATATTCACAATACACCGCGTTCATATGAGTGCATATGCGTTGGGAACATGAAAAATTTGGTGGAGGGGTGCATGCTGTTGCGGGATTGTGGAAAAGCAATTTGTGTCATAATGAGATTTATCATGTGCTGAGTCGCACAAATCTCGAGATTTTGCATCTTCTATATGTACACTTGTCCACAAAATAATAGGAGTGCGAGTTTTTTTTTTCAGTTTCTATTGTTTATTTAATATTTATTATTATTTTTTTTATAAAAGTGAAGCAGGTCATACAACAAGCCCCATATAAATTCACATTTCAACCTTTTTCACTAAAATTTCAAACTTTTTATTCAGAATTAAAAAATTTCGTTGATTTTTGAGCAGTTTTTTTAGTTGAAGGTGTTTCGCATTTTTTCAATACAAAGTATGCTCGACAATTTTCTTTTATATGGAAAACACTGCCCGCGGAAAAAATGGCAAAAAAAGGATTTTTTAGCAGCTTGAAACTTGCACTACAATTTAGTAGGTTACAAAATAGGAAACATTGCAGAATTTTTATATGTTGTGTACAAGGCTTTAATTGGGAATTTATATGGTGTTTGTTGTAAATATAAATACATATGTAAACACTTAATAAACAAAAGAGAAATAATAAAAACTGGTGAAAACATCGCACTCCTACTAACTATTTCGTGGACAACTGTACGTATGAATAAATATGCATGAGTGTGGTGACCCTGCAGTAACAAAGCCTCCAACTTACCGAAGAGAACCAGTTCTTAAGCCGTTAAAATGTGACCGGTTAGTAATGGAAATTTGTTTGCATCGGAAACGTTAACTATCCGGACACTTTTTATTGATTTTTTCCTACTCTGTCTCACTCAGAGCGGGACAAAAATGTGCTGAACACTCTTTGTTTTGCTGTTAGAGAACTAGTTTCGGTATACATACATATATACTCTCTTAGTTAAATATGTGCTAAATGTGCCTCAAAGACTACGAACATTATAAACAAAACAGGGTTTGATGAATTTTTTTTAGGCAGTGTTGAGAGCAGTTTGAACGGGAACAAAAGGTTTGTTAACGTTTACGTAAAGAACAAAATGCGAACAATAGTTTCGGGAATATTTCTGTGAGACCGAAATGGGAACAAAAGTCTCCGGGACTTCCGGAGTTTGGTTCTTATAGATATGTTCCCCATTGAGAACGTTTTCGACAGTTTTGCTCTTATTTTGGTTTTGGTTTTAAGTGTCGAACTTACCTTTTGTCTCGGTTCCAGTAAAAATTTAAATTTTTTAATTTCCCCATTTTGTTTTTAGTCCAAAGCCACGTAATTAAGTACAATTAACTACAACAAGACTATCTTACGCTCAGTTGTCGAGTCATTTTCCACTGGCACGTCAATGAATGAATATTGTGGGACTAGTGCTATAACTAACTATAGAGACTATGTTAGGGCTGACCTTGGGTGAGTCGGAATTACTTCAGGGGAATCTCTGCCTAGTCCATGTAGTGTTTGAAAGCAATTGTAACTAGCAGCTTCAACTGCAAATCTCACTAGCTCGAACCATGTGAATTTTGGTATGGAAAACAAGCGACGTGTAAATCACTTCGTTAGCTATTAATATATTTATGGCTGTTATTAATGATTCTGTAATGCAACTAACGTTGCCGCTTCACACACTTAGTGCCATGCTGTTTAATATGGACGTGAAAAAATTGGGAATTCATTTCGCGGTGGTGACGCAGCAATAAAAATTTGTCTCAATAAAATGCTAATCTATAATATTTTATACGCTCTATATGTGGTGTTTGATGGCAATAAAAATTAATGAAATCACTTGCCATTACAAGATAATAAATGGTTGCGTATGTGTGTACATACAAACTTGAATTTGATGATGTATAGTTTATTGCGTTTTATAATATTTTAATGCACTGATAGGCGTATTGATGCTCTTACATAAATTTTTTATTTTAAAAAGTTATTTCTTCCAATTTGTAAAACAAAAAAAAGTATAGATTTTCAATAATATATTTTACTATTTGCATTTGTATATTTTTTTTGTCTTATAAAAATTACTTAAATAGAGAAAGACATATCATAAGATATGGATTTTCCCAAGTCAAAGACCTTCATAATCTTACAAGACTGGCATCACAAAAGCAGATGCTATGGAACATATTGAGTCACTTGAATGAGTAATACTTTAATGTCTAAACAAAAAAAGGAAATCATAAATTTTATTGGTTAAATATTCAAACGTAGTTTAGTTAAAGACGATCTAAATCTTCACTCACACAAAAGCCAAAAGCTTCATTCTAATCTCCTGTGTAACAAAAATTTCAATAGAACAATTCGCTTCATTGAACCAAACTTTATACTTAACTTATGTAAATATTTGAAATGCAAATTAGCAGCTTTAGTTGGAAAATCCAAAGCAGCAATCAACAAAGAATATGTCAATAGCAGTAAGTTGATATTAAAAACGTAAATAAATGACGCTAACATAGTGCCGCTACAAAGCGCCGCTACAAAGCGCGTCTCTCTAAAGAGGGAAAGAGCAGGTAGTCAAAAACAGAGTTGTCGAATCGAATACTAGTTTTGTTAAGTTGTTTAAATGCGAGTGTGTACATACCATTTGAACAAATTTTAGCCAGATAGCACGCTGGGTGAAGCAATATCTCATAGTAATTAAGTCGAGTGCGAGCTATGAGTTGAGCCTTTTTATTTATTTTTGGTTCGTTTACTCGCAAATAGTCCACTAATTGCGGAGACCTTTAAGTCAACCCTGAATCGCAACAATCGCCGAAATTTTAACTAGTTTTTCGAAAAAGGAGAAAAAAGTAGCAATATGAAGATAAAATTTCTTACCAGTTGCAATAGAATCTACCTATATTCCATTTCAGCTAAGTAGGAGCTAAGAAGTTGCACATAATTGGGAAAAAATTATTATTTGTTCTAAGGTGACTGTGTGAGACACATCTTCATTTGGTGGATTTGGATTATTCATCGCAAGAGAAGTTATGTTACACATTTAATGTAGAAGCCGATCGAAAGCCCTCAATTTCTTTAAGATTTGATACCCTCTTTTGCTATGAGTAACTATGTACATTAGCGTGGGCCGAAAATCCGCTTTTTTAAAGTTTGATTGGTAATAGCAAAAATATGGTTCATATGCTTTAAAAAATATCTTTGTGAAGTGTTAAAATTTTTGTTCAATATCCTAGGCTCGCCCAAGTCCATCAAAGTTCAAGTACTACAAAAAATTTTTTTGTTAACTAACTTCGGTTCTCTACAAAAAAGATCGATATAGCAAATTCTGTAGGACAAATACTTTAGAAGATTAGAGCAATTTTAGTAAAAAAAAAATTTGTTAATTAATTTGTTTATGAATTTTTATTTCTTGAGCTTATTGAACTTTGATGGACTTGGGCGAGCCTAGGATATTGACCGAAAAATTCCAAATTCCACACAAATTTTTTTTTAAAGCATTATGAACCATATTTTTGCTATTACCAATCAAAATTATAAATAAGTGGATTTTCGGCCCACGCTAATGTACATACATATATGCATTCATTAGCTTTATTCATTTCTGTTAATGCCTCTAAGGCTTTTTACGGTAAAATAGTTTTTAGATGACTCGATAAAAACCACCACACCACAAGGAAGCAGTGCTTCGCCATTACAAAACATGGTTCATTAGAAAAATATGAAAGTAGAAAATTTATAGCCAAATTTCAGTTCTGATAAATACTCAATTAATTGCGTTTTTATTTTTTTTTATATACACAATTGGCCAAAATATTAGATTTTTGCTTATATTGAAAACATGTTGGAAAAGGTTTTAAACAACACTTTGTTATTAATTGTTGGAGCGAAGGATTTTGGTTTGTTAATTTCATTTCTTTTACATGAAATATTATAAAAGAAAGCTCTTTAAGACATTAATTGTTCAAAAATTTTATTTTTGTAATATCGATGTATTGGGTATAAAAAATAAGTTTATATGATTGTCAACAGAATATGTAAGCATACCGGACAATGTTGCAGTCACATTCATATTAAAGCGTTATTATTTGACCACATGTATTTTTCGTTCGCCGACTACGTCAGCTTTGGTGACAACAAAACTCAATTCGCGGAAAGGCGTATGTTAAACACAGCATACCTGGACCACTGACGCCAAACCCAAGTATCTACGTCCGTAAGGTAATGCTCTGAATTTGGTGGGGCCAGAAGGGACTCCTGTATCATGAGCTTCTCAAAGGCGGTCAGGCATTGAAGAGGCTCCCTACGGACAATCAATGATGCGACTGCAGCGAGCGTTTGCAGAAAACGGCGGCAATAGATGTCCTAATCTATTCGTCTTATGGCATAGACCTCGCACCATCAGACTACTCTCTGGTCAGGTCGATGCATAATGGCAGGACGGACGTTTCACTTCAGTTGAAGTTATCAAAAATTGGCTTGATACTTTCTTGGCCTCCAGAGACGAGCAGTTTTATTGACATTGAATCCACGCATTGCCAGAAAACTGTAAAAAAAAATACAGCTAGCAATGCCTTAAATAAAATAGATTGTACAAATTAGAGCTCTAGATACCCGGGTATCGAGCAATGCGAGTAGCTCGATACTCGCTCGAAACTCCTTCATTGTTCAACTGCTCAAATGTTTGTTCAAAATTTTCGAGTTTTTGAACAATTTCATAAACAAAAGAAAATTTGTAAATTGTATTTGTCAGCAGCTGCTTTCTAATTCATGTTAAATCTTAATAATCTTAATCTTAATCTTAATCTTAATATCTTAATCTTAATCTTAATCTTAATAATATTATAAATGTGAATGTAGCGATGTTTGGATGTTCACGCTTCTGTTCCTCAATCACGTGAGAATGTCAAGACGGATTTTCTTGAAATTTGACATCCAGACAGCTAATAGTCTGGAAGGAAGTATAGGCTATCGATATTTTTCGATAAATCGATATTTTTCGATAAATTTATCGATAACTGAGTTATTGGGTGTATTTGTTCAATATGGGTATCAAATGAAAGCTGTTCATGAATGCTTTAAGATTGAGCACTTTTCACATAGCTGGGTGACTAGGGTCTCGGGATACAGACCAAAACGTGGCCCGGGAACCTTAGGATGTATTTGTTCAATATGGGTATCAAATGAAAGCTGTTCATGAATGCTTTAAGATAGAGCACTTTTCATATAGCTGGGTGACTAGGGTCTCGAGATATAGACCAAAACGTGGACCTGGGTAACCTTGGGTGTATTTGTTCAATATGGGTATCAAATGAAAGCCGTTCATGAAT
>NW_016160136.1:0-58822 GCF_001687245.7 Rhagoletis zephyria | reverse complement strand
TTTTTTTAAATCTAACTTCATAAAGTTCTTTAAAAATATTTTGTAAATGAGGCCATAAGAGCTTAGGGGGAGAGTTACAACACAAAAATACATTTAAGGCGCAGCGAAGCACGCCGGGTAATTGCTAGTAAATTATATTATTAAATACTAATGTAACAATCTTTGCATTATATATCAATAATTTGAAAAATTTAAAAAGTTGCTACCAAAAATGTCAATATAATAAAAAAAACATTGCTCAAATTACTCGAAAAAACTCGAATTGCTCGAGCTCATGCTCGAAAATTTTCCAGTAATGGGCATTGAACAAGTGTGCGAGTACTCGCTGCTCATATACCCGGGCTGTTTGAAAATGTGCGAACAAAATCGAGAGCTCTAGTACAAATTTTGCACAATAAAGTTTCAAAGTCGAGAAAAAAATTATTTACAACTTACCAGTAGACCTTACCACTTAAAGGAAATGTAGAATTTTGTAAATTAATAAAAAATAATATTAGCGTTTTGAATACATATAATAGTTCACACTTTGACAAAAATTTATGTAGTTTTTGTTTCAAATTTTGTACAAAATTTAGAAAAATTTAGAAAAATTTATAAATTTTCATCAAAATTTAAAGTCTTTTACCAAAATTTCCCATTTAATTTTAGTATAATTAAGTGCAATTTTAAAGTAGCTCGAAGTTCTGTTTAATTTTCGACAAACAATATTTTCAAAAATCACCGAGAATTTTGAGCCACTTCGAACTTGCACAGTATTATACCAAAATTAAACTTTATTCCCGAAATATTTCTAAAAATTTTGATGAAAAATTCGGAATTTTGACATAAATTTTATGAATTTTTCTAAATTTTGTACTAAGTTTGAAATTTTTATTCATGAAGTTTTTGTTGAAGTGCTAACTAAATATATTTGCAAAAAAATAGTTTTTTTTTTATAAAATTCCAGCTATTTTTTAAAATGGTGGTAAGATTTGCATGGCTACCAGCGCATGTTTGTTATTTCGTTACCTTCCTAACTTTCTTAAACTTTAAAATTTTTCTAGCTTGATCTATATTTTTAGCAGTATTTTAATTACATATCTTTGTTTGTATATTTAAATATATACTTACTTATGTTGAATATTTTTTCCATAATTTGCAGCTTTCAAGTGAAATCTTTTAATTATACATCCAGTTAAAAACATAATTACTATCTTTTTCTCTTGGCGGACAATTTGTAATTTAAAAAGTTTTTAATTAAAAATCACTAACCTCATTTCGCCCGGAATTCTTTGAATTGCAAGCAACGAACTACAAAATGGAAAGCAAACTTTGACTGCGGTGATTTCTTTTATCTAACAAAGATCAGTGCAGAGTGCTAAGCAACACAGCTGCGCCAATCTCCACTCTCCACACAACTACCAATTATAATCAAAACTTATTTATAATTCTCATGATTACTTCCATCTTTCATCTGCGTGTAGGCACGCATCCAGCATCTAGCACCTAGCGCCCAACATCCCGGCAAGCGCACGCTCGTGGCTGTTTTTCCAGCCCACAAATTTTCATTACGTCAATCTTTCGAAAATATGCGTCAAACATGCGTTTCTTGCAAAACTTTCTCTCGACTGTCCGACTAGCTACGTACAACAAAAGTGACTGACATTGGCCGGCCGCCCGCTAAGCGAACTTCCCGGCTTAGTAAGGAGCTTAAGGTGGCCTAAAGTAGTAACTTCCACTTGGCTCACTTCCCGATGCTGGTGACAATATGTATGCGAACAAATGTGAAAAGTTTTTCGCTGCCCCACGCAGGCTCAAATGTCAACGTTCATTAAAAACTATTGCATTCTTGAAAGTAGTAGGTAAAGAAGGCGCTCCGCCCCACACACTCTGCCTCGATCTTAATCAACCATCTTAAACAAATAGTTTGTTGAAAGTTTTCTCACTACTGTCCCCAATTTGCATACTCTCGGAGTGGCATGAATGCCACTAAAATTATTGTACGGTTTGCTTTGCACGTCCGTTCTGTGCATGTGGCCTCGTATTCGCCTAATGGTATTTAAGTTGCAAATAGCAAGCTGGAAATGCTAGCCTTAAGCAACGTTTGTGCTTTGTGATTGTACAGACTTGTATGTTATATGCCCAAAAAGGTAACATACACTACTAACTGTTTGCAGTCGCTTCACGCCTTCTGACTCTGCTTTATTTCTGTGCTTTGAATTTAGCTTTGGCTTTTGCAGGTTTTTATCATTACTTCTGTATGTTCCTCAGTCACTTATTTCCAACACCTGTGCGACCAGTTTGGCCTCCTTGGCTTATACTCTACCCATGTAACTTTTCATGCTAATATTATTTTCTAAATGGCACCGTTTTACAGTTCACGGAGTCAAGGAACGTTGTTGAACTTTATTTGGATTTGCAATTTCGCGCGAATATTAGAGATAGGTGTTAACTGTGTGAAACTTGAAGTATTTGTTCCGCATGAAAAATGTCTGATGGCTGCTTGATGGTAACTGCATACGTGCTAGTATAAACATATGATGATTTTTTTTGCGTATTTATGTTAAGTCTTTTTGGGTGAAAATAGTGTACGCAAATTATGAAACGGATATTTATGTCATTTGTCACCAGATATTCCACAAAGATAACCATAGACTATTATTCACATGTGACACGACAGCTAATGAGCTAAGAAGTAATCATTACTAGGTGAGTAGACACCTTGAGCGCTCACGCATTCAAAAAGTACGAGCTCAATTAGCCACTGGGAAAATAGGTAAGCACCTTACGATGTAAGCTATGTTTTCTTTCAGTTTTTAGTACTAAAATTGTCATCATGATCAATGTCATCTACTAATAAAGCACAAAATGAACACCTCCGACGACGCATTACGTTGTCAGTTGCAAAATAAAGTGCAGCTCTGCATTCTAGGTAGCTTACTTTGTAAAGCGGCTAAGAAGTATGTTTGATACCAAATGTACAGGGAAATGGTAAGGACCACCGTTCAAACAGCTCTCAATACATTTGTTTCCGTTTGGTTATTTTGTGGGGATATTTATGACATTACATTTTGCTCTCCTGCAGAACTTAACCAAAACTGCAACCCATTCTCGGTTGAAATTTTAAATTCCAAAAAATTTAAGAATTAAATATTCTTCGAAATAGGACTAAAGTTTTGATAAGATAACATTATTATCTTATCGGCAGCAAACTATTTTGATTTTGTAAAATTTTGTGATTCTTAAATTGCGTTTATTGTATGATATTCTATATATTTAGGTAGTACATCGAATAAATTATTCACATGCATACACATATTTATAATCTACCTAACCATCATTAAATTTTCGATTTTCACTTTTCTCGTTCCAGGTAAATTAAATAATACTTCTTGCTATTCATTGAATTTCCAAGTAAGTGCCACACAAACTTCAAAACATCTCAATTACGAATATTTATATTTGTACATACGTATGTAACTATGTATGTATTTATGAGCATTCACACAAGACTGCATTTCCTGCTCATCAAAACAAAAGTAAATCAAATCAAAGGGACACGGTATATACAAAAACATATATACTTATAATATGTGTTCGCAAATTATTTGAACATAGACATACATACATGTGAACTAGGGTGGTTAAAAAAATGCATGTGAAAAAGTATAGTCGAAATTTTAATATTTTAATGCTCTCAACCGCTAGGATTGTTCGATACCGCAAAAAATATACCTAATATTGATTTTAAAGAATTTTATACCATTTGTTGTTTTTTTTTTGTTTTTTCCCCTATTTAAAATACATGGAAAACTTTGGGCGCTTTGAGCGACCTCTAAATATTTTTTGATTTCAAAATAAAAAATAGAGGTATATTTTTTCGATATAGAACAAACCTAGGGGGTGAGAGCAATAAAAATCCCGACGTTATTTATTTTGGACCACGCTAGTGCACATTCATACATATGTATATTCTTTGCAAATACAAAAAACAAGCACTCAACTTATATTTTATTGCCAGCTCACCGAAATTTGAATTTCTCACGCATGGTCGGGCCAGTTCCATATAAGCAACTCCTTTTTGTTATAGCTTATCCTTATTATCTCTGCTTCTCAAAAGAACAAAGCACACAAAAACTCTGGCTTTATCAGCAAATCTTATTGTAAAATAACCAGCGAGCGCTAAACAAATGTACATACATATCCACGCTAAGAACTTAATAAATAAGTAGTAGTCACACAAAAGCATGAAAATAAAAACGATTTCCGACAAGACAGTGCGGCGGAAAAAAATCGTGGCGACTCGACGACCGCCCTTTTAGGTTGACCACAGGATACAAAGAGGGATTTCGCCAACTCATTTGGGTGTTTTTTTTTTTTGTGTGCAGGCGTTTTCAGCCCACGGAAAAAAGCATCATGACTGGCTTAAGCATGAATGCTAGCTTGTCTCTTAAACATTCTAGCGCTCATATACGCACATACATTTGTATGAAAAGAGTACATATGCGTATGCCATGCCGCAAGTCCTTTTCTGTTAGTTGGTTAGATTTTGAATAGCGTATTCACGTAGTATGTTTATGGCTTATAAATGTATGTACATATGTACATCCGCACGTAGCATTCAGGTACTCTACATTGTGTAGGTGTGTGTAAAAGATATGAATGCGCATAGCATGTACTTATTCCACTTAAAATATGATGATGATGATGCTTTTAGTTTGCATGTAGTCGAGCGGAAAATTAAAAGACATAAAAAAGGACTTATTTATATGTATGCACATAACAAACAAACACACAAAAAAGTGCTTCATATACATGTGTACGAAACACATTACAGCCACTACTGCATAAACATACTTATAATTGCAATTATCGTATAGCAAAGTTGTATAGTGTAGTGCTTGACTTGATTAAGAGCTTTTGCTGAGGCACCCTTTTACTCGCATAAGTACTTCATAATAAGCTAAATTATTTAAAAAGTGGTTGAGAAGTAGGAAAAAATAATTGCACTTGAGTTTGGTTAAGTTTACCATCAGTCTATGATGCCAAGTTTTCTTTATCGCTAAGTAAGTACTAATCGAAAAAATTGTTAACTTCTTAAAAGCTCTAAAAAATTATTTAAAAATATTTGCCGTTGCCATTTTTTGTTAATTGTTAAAAATTTAGGGACTATTAGTTTACGCAGCCACTCAAAAGCAGTTGATTTTCTTTAAGAAGCGTTTCCATGGTAAAAGTACGGTTTCTGTATTGGGAAATATATCAATAGGCTTTTCGGTAAAAATATATTTTTAGATATCGATAATAATTGAATACTAAAACAGATATCGAAAGCCAAATCAGAAAATATTTGGCGCTTGAATTTTTGCTAAGACTTTGGTGGAGCTTTTTAAGCGATTTGTGGTGGGTGTACAGTTTTTCGCTGACTACGAATGGAAAATGGCTTTATGAGAACCTTTGCAAGGTATAAATACACTAAAGATCGGTTCTCGATTATTTTTTTATGAGAGTAGGATTCGACAATGATTGAACAATTGAAGAAAAGTCCTAGAAACTTTAAGTATATGAGAAAAACAACGCAAAATTTCTTAGGTTGAAGTCCTACAACTACTGTCAAAACATATTGCGTGGCATAAAATTTATTTATTTGTATGTACATAACAAATTTTGTATGAGAATATTATTTTTTAAATTCGAATATTTTTAAACGATAATCAAATATAAATTATTCATTTTTACTACGCATTATTTCCCTCAGTGTATTCTTCATGCTTTATCAACAGATTTGTTTTATTTTTTCGAGACAGTCGCCAAGTTTTTACAAATGGTCAAAAGTTTAATGTATGCTAATGAACATATCGCACATCGTCTCCAAAAGAGGTACAACTCGAAATTTGGAATTTTTGAAATTATGCGCTAAGACTCAACACAAAAGCTGGAGCAACTTTTTGTTATAATTTGTTAAAAAAAAAAACCTAAGGTAAAGTCTCTCTTGCCCATATGATTATCATGTGCTAAGAAATGGTTTTTCGCATTAACACACAAACGTGCGATCTGTATAAATTGACTTCAAACAAATAATAATAACTATTGTCTTTGAAAACCTGCAATAAAATTTAGTTTAGACCCTAGTTTAGACGTTATGGTATTTAAAGGGTTAAAATGTTATACAAAAATGTAAAACGAAAAACTTTACATAAGGCCACTGGATAACAAAAATTTATATTTCGTTCAACCAGTGTAAACTTTAACCTCCACTTATTGTAAAAATACTTTTAAATTTTCTATATCACAAAATCTGAATCTTAAAATAATAGAAACTTAAAATCATCAAACTTGCTTTGATAAATATGATTAGTGCTTTAATTTAAACTATTGTATGCATAGATGAATTTTATGCCTCCTAATGGAGCATGGAGGTTAAGCAGCCTTAATGTTACTATAAAAATCTACCTCCGCTTGTTACATTTAAGCATCTCAGAGCATAAGCCAACGCAGCACCCCACTAATTTGCATGCAAATCAATCGTTGCAATTACCATGATTACAATCGAAATTTATAAGTCTGTTGTTTGTTTACGCTGCCTTTGCTTCTTCTTTGCTTTTGTTATTTTTTGTAAAGTGCTTTTTTATGCGCTGCGACGCTGTGGTCTTGCGCTTTACAGTTCGATTATCTTTTTATGACTTTTAAGGGCAAAACTTTGCACACATTCCGACACAAAAATAATCTCTTGAAAGCGCTTTTGTGCCTTTTTCTCTTCAAATATTTATTTATACTTGCTGCGCAATAATTTTACCCATACCATTTTGGTGTACGCTTATCGGCCCATTTCTACTTCATTTCATTTCGGATCAGGGCACAAATTGTATTTGAAAAAAAAAACAAATTTCGAACTCATATTGTTTAAGTAGTTGGTTTTTTTTAGCACTTTGCACAGCCATTTGATGGGTGTGCGTAAAATATTAGCTACAGAATTTTTTAGAAAGGTTTGTGAACGATTTATATGCATTTGTTTTGTAAAGCTTTTCTTTCCCACAAGACTCGAGAAGTACTTGAAGGAAACCAAATATTTTGTTTAAAGAAAGTGAAACAAGGATCGTGAGTAGACGTCAGCAATTTGCATTGATTGCCCTGCTGCCTTGTGAGTGAATTTGTGCCTAAATTAGGGCGCAGGGTTTAAATTTCCTAAACAAATAGTCGTAAAAAATCAAAAGTCTATGGATCAATAAAATTATTTAGGAGGGTTTCACCAAATACACACACCCATACGCTCGACCCAAAGTTAGCTTTAAGTGCCTCTTGGGCGCTTTCGAAAATATTGTTCATCTAGCTGTATATTGCATATGCATTTATTTACGCTTTTACTTACAAATGTATCCTGGAAAAAAGTCAACAGCCTTGTAAACAAAACATATGTACATACATAAATATTTGACATAAATTCATTGAAGAGGATGTTTTGTGCGTCTACTCATAAAAAATGTGAAGATTGTGTTTGTACTGGTGACCCAAAAAAAAAATTGAATCCTACATACCACACATACCGATGAGCTTAATAAATGAAGAAAATGAGCGGGTGCGTAGTTCAGCATACAATTTGATTAATTTATTTTTTTTTTAGGTTGAAAAAGTAAACAAAATGTAGGACAAATATCTAAAACATAAAACCCTCCTTTTATTCTATTGCTATTGAATCGAGTTTACATTCCGTTAAATATTAGGGGAACTTCAGCTGCGCTTCCAACTTTACAATGGGGAAATACAATAAAAAAGATAAGTAAGTGAGACGCGCCTAGCAATAAATAAATAGAGCTTTTGTAAAAGAGCAGAGTGTTGAGAAGTTTCTGCACTCATACCCGTCAAGCAGCCTTAGAGTTTGTCCGAAAATGCCTTATTTCGACCGTAAAATTATTTTGATTAGCTAAAGGCTTTTGAATGCGATTTTATTATTTGGTTTGTTTGTTAGTAAATGGTTTTATCCAACCAAGGCCTGTTGTTGATCTAATCCAATTTAGACGGTCGAACTCTGCCAATTTGATTGCGTTTTTCCATAAAATTAAAATTTTGAAATATTTATGTATATTATTAAACGTGCGATATACTTAAGGTTTGGATCACAAAGCATGCTGTCCTTGTTGCTGACGGCATATGAAACCTTCTGCCTCCACGTCTCCCAAACACCTGCAGCTTCGATAATTGGTGAATCAATAAAAGGGGGAAAAATCGGAATAACCTTTGACGATTTGCAACTTCATGTCTGCAAACGAATCGGTAACTCGTCTTATGACAATAGCCGGTCTTGCGAAAAAAACCATCCTTGGACTTGTTGCAGCCTTCGACTCTCTGCAACACTACGCAACATAAGATGTTGAGGTCTCTTTTCTTGAATACAGGATCCCACAGGTTCGTGACCTCTCCCTGCCACTAGAGCGAATTTCGCTTATGCCATCCGCTGGCAACTGATCGATATTTACGTCCGACAATGACGTAGATAGACTCTGCGCCGCAAGGAGCAACCATCGTCACCAGTAGGGTCATAGAGATCTAGTTGGGGTTGGATACTTACTTTAATAGTACACAAATCCCGGCTGTGAATAATCCGGAGATCCTAGGGAATACTTGTGACAGCCGATCGTTTTCTTTGTGTTCAGAGCCCTAACAAAGTCTAAAAGTCGAAACATAGCAAATAGAAGCCCGGTTTAAATTATGTAGCGCCAGTGTAGAACGCAGTAAGCTACTAAAATGCCCTAACAAAGCATTCTAGGCAACTACAGGTGCTTTTCTGATGTTGCCACAACACCGTCTACATATCAAGGAGCAAATGCCGCTTAAAAGGCACTTGCTAGAAGCTGAACCAGCTCCTCTTAGCCACGTGAGAAGAAATGTTTCCGAAATTAATGAAGAAACACAGGACTACATAAAGCAGAAACATCGACGCTATATGTATATCAAGGACATTACCGGAGAGATAATCACCACGATCACAAATTCTCGGCCAGTGAATACCGTCAGCGTATTTCAACCACCACCTATTGCAGTGGAAGAGTTTTAGTTGCTTTGGGAGATCCAACCATGATCTGGATACTGTTGGAAACTAAGTGCCTAGGACCTCGCTACCTACTCAACTAATACCCCGTTAGCCGATTATCCAAATTTATGTCTTCCGAGGTTAATCTAAGTTCCAAATTTCATATAAAGCTCTTCCAATGTACGGTGTGGCCTCCCATACTTTTTATTCAGATTAATGGCCCTATTCATAAAAAATAAAATAGATTTCCAGAACTCTATGAAGTGACATTTTCATAAAAATTTTCTTTTTATAAAGCAATTAAAGTATTACTAATTTTTTATGAATTTGGGTGTAAGTATATACGAATTCGCTCGTCTGGTGTCAGATTTATTAGCATTTGTGCTGAAACAAACGAGCGACCAACTAACTATTCATTTTGCTTAAACTTCCTTCCATTGCTGTTTATAACTTCGAAAACTGCGTTACCACATTCCTCTTATCAGCACTACTCTTCCTTTTGTTCTACTCGAGTTATTGAAAGTTTGCTTTTGGGCCGTTTGCAATGCCGCTAATAGTTACTTTGCCTGCCCTGTGGCAAATTTTCCACAAAACTTTTCCGACACATTTGCCTACATACATGCATATTAGGGTAGAGCGGCAAAAGTTAATTTTTCGATTTAAAAATTCGAATAGTGCGGAAAAGTTGCGTGAGATGATCACATTGGCCTGTGGTAAACCGTTTGCCGTTCGGATAGTATTTATAGTCACCCCCAGAGCTCTAAAGTTTCGAAAAATCTCTCAAACTATCATCCTTCAGTACGTTTTTAAAAAGGCCCTTTAATTTAAGTATAAAGGCAAGTTTCCATAAAAAGAAATTTTCGAGTTTTCTTCGCATGGCCAGTAAATAAAAATGCCAACAATCAAAACGATTTTTAGCAACTTCAAACTAGCATTTTATTATACTAAGATTTAATCTAAAAAAAATTCATACTCAAAATCTTTCTAGAAAATTGTTTCAAAAAATTTATTAAAGAACCGTGTTTGAGAGATTTTTCGAAACTTTAAGATTTTGGTGCGACCGTAAATATTATCCGATCGTAAAACGGTTTAGCGTTTAACACACGATTCAATGTGGTTATGTTACGCAACTTTTCCGCACTAAATAGTAGAATTTCAAAATCGAAAATTTTATTTTTTTCGCGCCACCCTAATACGCATCTACATACATATATTTTGCGCACGTTATTGAAGGAAGTTTTTCATTTTCGTGCTGCCATTTTTCGCCGTTGGAGTTGCTTTCGTCGCTCTTGCCGTTGGCTTAATTATTGCTGTGCCGATACAAACCGAGGTGATGGCAAACGCCATTCATTAAATTATTAATTTCAATCGGTGCTAAGAGTGTTCAATGAATATTCTTTCATGTATAGATACATAATATGTATATTAATATACATACACGTGCTTCTGCATATTTAATAATCCAGCGAGGTCTTTAAAAGTTCTCGCTAATATCGTCTTGAATACTGATTATGCCATCGGGTCATTTCATCAACTCATTACCTTCCCCACTACGATGCCAACTGAGGATTTTTCGCTCAAACACCCATTACCATAAGCTTGCCAGCTGAATTCGCTAGACTTTGCAGGCAGGTTACCATCGGTAAAAAAAGTTCCTTTCGATCGACGGTTGTTGCCATGACGACAAACAGCAAGTTGCCAGCAAATGAGCAAAATAGGAAAATGTGAATTCGAAAGGCATGAAATGAAACGTAGTGAAGCGCTATGTCAAAACGTCTCTAAAATCTTAAGCATTCCCAAATGCCGCGCTGTTGGCATCTAGCGGGATTCGCTTCATTTCGCAACGATTGCTGACTTCGATTAGAAGTGTAATTTCAATTATCGACGAAGAAATTTAACGACGCGTAGCAGAATACATAAACGAATCGCTGAATGAGTGAGTGTGTGAGTGAATGAAGAAATGAAAAACGCCAAGCTAACTTGCGTCCGGAAGGACGTAAACACGGAAGAAAGGCCACATAAAATCAAATATCCGCGTAAGCGCACATACATCCACATGCATAGTCATCGACTCGCCGATACTCAGCGACATTCTTTTGATCTTGATTTGACGCAGTTTGAGCGCAACCATTGAATTTGCTAATAGCGATGCCAATAACGCTGGCGTGTACCGCTGTTGACACGGAATGATGACTCGCAGCACGCGGTGGGGCATGTTGGCGCCATTGTTGTTACTGATGAAATCGATGACAATATGATGAAAGTAATAACGAATGCACGTGATTGGAATTGATTGAATAGTTCATGCTGCTCCTGATTTTGCTTTTATTGTTGATATTTGGTTGGCTAGTATGCAGCAGCGGTCACTAATATTTTCGCGCCATTTATGAACCTGCTGATTTAGCCAGTCTTTATTTTTCTTAAATTTTCGCTTCCGTTAATGAGGACTGCATTGCTGATTTATTCAATTGAAAATATTTGTTGTTACTTAGGACTGCGGTTTATTTGCATGTTTTAGCGGAGGGGGATCAGCGAACGCCTGGAGCTTGCGCGATCCCTGGGTGTGTAAAGGCTGCTTTAGATGACTATGATTTTTTTGTTTTTTTTTTTTGCTTCTGTGCTATTCTCTTTTAGCAGCTAGTGACGTGAAAAAGGTTAATGAGCTATTCGAAAGTTTTGCCTCAGCGCAATTAATTTTCATTTGACGCCAACTTCACGAAATGTTTCCAAAATAGGCCTAAACTAGTTTCTAAAAGGCCCATTGCCAAAATGGAACCCAAACAGTCGTGAATTAGTCTCGAAATAACCCTGAGCTGATCCCGAAACGGTCCCGAAGTAATCCCGAACTAGTACCGAAATGGTCCAAAATTTGTTCAAAAATCGTTCTCAATTACTCTTGAACTACACCCGAAATGTCCTGGAATAGGTCCCGAACTAGTCCCGAATGGATCCCAAAACAAGTCCCGAAATGGTCCTGAAATAGTGCTGCTAAGGTATGGAGATGGTGCTTAACTAGTCCGCCCGATGGCAGCTTCGTGGAATTCCGAATTCCGACTATCTACTTCTGTTGGGGGATGCTACATAATGAGCTTGAAATGTGTGGCCACTTATTGGATATCTCGAAGTGAGAGTCGAGTGGCAAATTAAATTTTTTTAAGCTCGGCGCCCAAACAGAAACTAGTTCATAAAGGTTCAGTAATGATATCCTTGACTGCCCTTATGCATTAAACAAGTTTCTTAAAGTTGTACTTAAATACTGATTGTACGAAGTAGGCACAAAATATGAATCCGTATACTAAATACATACATAGATAGTACAATGTACAGATGTACATATTTATGTAAATTCCAAAACCAATTCGACGAATTAATTGAATGGGTTGTGGAAGACATTTCTATGTTCCTATAAAGACAATATTTTGCACGGTATTAAATTGGTTTGAATGAAACTCCATGTAGTCATTTACAAATATTTGTCCTTGGAAAGATATCCATAAAATGCTTTTATTTAAATTTTGTTTACAAAACGCGTATTTTCATTGATCTCATTCGTTTTTTTTTGTAATTTGTTCTTCTTTTTGTTATTGTGTATACTCTTTTTTAAGCGCGAAACGTTTTAGCCATTTTCATTAAGCAAATTGCACTCGCCAACCGCAAAAATTCGTTAACATACAGCAATTTAGTCTGCAACTTTTTTACTTTTATTTAATTTTTTTGCTGTTATTTTATTTTTTCCAAAAAAAAACTTACCGAACTTTCATCTAAAAGCATCAAATGCCAAGACCGCAATAACATTAAAGCATGCAATTCGGACGAATTGAATTTTTCTTTATAAAAAACATGCTTTCCATAAATATGGCATACTTATTTTTTTAGGAATTGCGTGTTTTTCCCAAAATATTCAAGTTTTAAAAATAACATTTTTTTCGTTTTTAGTTTTTTTTCATTTCTCAATTCTCTCCATCAGAGACGGCTGAGCTTATCGGGTTTGTATTGTGCCCCGCAGGCTTATCGAATTTGATATTTTCAACTATTTCATGCGACAGCCACTCGAAAACATCCGCCCACTCTCGTCGACCGCTGCGTGCCTTGACATTTGATGGTTGTTGGCTTTAACGCAATTTTAGCCATTTATTGCCGAGCTATTCTTGGGACAACATTCGTGGATGGAAAATGTTGTATCCTTTTGCTGCTAGGCGTTTTCATTTTTATTATTTTGTTGATACACGTAAATACACACATATGTATGTATGTACATTAGACTGCATCACCAAAAAAAGTTGCGGTTTTTCCACCGGGATTACAAAATGTATTATATTTTAAGGCGTCCACCAAAATATATCGGAAAAATATTAAGATTTAAGCGAGCTGGACCAGTTTGAAAGTACCTCCAAAAACTAAGTTTTTTATGAACAAAAATAGTTTCTTAAAGAACTTTTTGAAAAAAGTCCCCTCAGATGACAAAACAGATTAAGGTTAAAAAATCTGCATAAAAATATTTAAAAATCTTTTCAACGGAACCGTAAGAATGAAATTTTTGAGGCTGTTTTTTTACTTTTTTCAAAGATTGGCTTACGAAAAACTTGAATAACTGGGCCAAAAATGTTCTGATTTAGACTTATGGGATCTCAGTAGAAAAGTATTTTCACACTGATTTTATTTCTGGCCAAAAAAGGTCATTCGTGTCCCATATTTTGTTTCGGATACCAACACATCTTAATTCAACTTTGAATGACGTTCGTTCATCCTACCTTTCTCCTCCATCCTTTGAATGAGTTTATTAGCAAAGAAATAAAAAGGGTGAGAAAATACCTTTCCATTGACACCTCTTAAGTCTAAATCGGAAGAGTTTAGGTTTAGGTTTTTCAAGTTTTTCCTATACCAATCTTTGAAAATAGTTAAAAAACAGCATCAAAAATCTCATCATTACGATTCCGTTCAAAATTTTTTTTTAATTTTTTGTAAATATTTTTATGCAAATATTTTAAGCTTAAACCGTTTTGTCATTTGAGGGGAATTAAAAAAAAATCTTTAAGAAACTATTTTTATTCATAAAAAACCCCATTTTTGGAGGTATTTTCAAATCGGTCCAGCTCACTTAAATCTTAATATTTTTCCGAAATATTTTGGTGGACGTCTTAAAATATAATAGATTTTATAATACCAATGGAAAAATAGTATTGATTTTTTTTTTTTTTTATGTGGAGTGATGCAGTCTAATGTACATACAAGTGTGTATGCCTATTTTCTGTAATTCTTCCTTTTTTAGCAGCCGGCAGCGCCTTAAGCTACAATAAATCAAGAATTTTAATGCTTATCATCGCGAATTCTGTACGAACGAATAGCAACACCCAAACAAAATGGCGCGGTAACGCCAAAGGCATTGAAAAACGGTAAACAATTTTGTGGATATGACGCCAAGTTTCCACGCCAAACTGGAGCACAAGTTAAACGTTGTTGTCGCCTGGTAAGGTGCTGTGGCAAGCAGGTAAAGTTGCGGCCGAATTGATGCTGGCGCAGTGTTAGTGAGCTGTATGGCAGCGCAAGAGATTTGGGTCGATTACGAATGGCATAAAGTGCCAACAACAATGCAAAAAGCCGAAATTTATTGTGATTGTGTAAACAAACAATCAGCCAGCGCTTATCTTGAGTAAAATAAGGAAGCATAAGAAGCGTAAAAAGGTAGCCGCAAAGTAGCAACAAAAGCAGCATCGCTTGGGGTAGAGTTTATTTTCCCAAAAAAAGGGGTGAAAAATTTAACAACTTCACGCTGATTGTGTGAGGTCAACAAGAGGGCACGCAATGTTGTTCGCACTAAGGCGTTTTCTTCTTTTAGATTTTCGCTTTAAAAAACGCTTCAAAGTTTTTCATTGCTTGTGCAATATATTCCGCGAGTATAAACAATAGAGCCTAAAAATTAAACTAGAAAAAGAAAAAAATTAAATTAAAGGAGAAGAAAATAGTTTAAAAAATTAAGAAAAGTTAAAAAAAAATATTTTTGGCCCATACAAAGACAAAAAATATTTTTATCTAAAGAAATCTTAGAATTAAAAGAAACCTAAATTAAAAAGAAAAATAAATAAATAAAAAAATGTATGATCCTTAAAATGAAAAAAATTAAATAAAACAAATATATATTTTTTTTTTTTTAACAACAAAGTAAACATTTAAACCAAATGAAATAAACAGAAAGAGACAAATTAATTAAATCAAATCAAATCAAAAAAATATTTTTTTAAGCAAAAAAATTAAAACCAAGTAAATAAAAAGGAGGAAGTAAGTAAAATAAGTTTCTATAAATTAAGTTAAATTAAAAAATATATATTTTTTCTCTTTACGCAATAAAATAAATTTAAATAAAAAATAATAATTATAGTAATAAAAAATAAAACAATACTTTAAAAATTAAATAGAATTAAAAATATCATTTTTAAAACAATAACATCTAAAAGTTAAAAGAAAATTAAATTACGAAAAAAAATTTTATTTAAAAATAGATTAACCACTTCCGTTACCCGAGGACTCGAACTCGGATCATTCGAATGGCCCGCCTGTGCTTGGTTCAATCGGCTTTCTCTCAAAATAGCTTTTCACTGCGAGTGGTGAATGAGAGAGCTTTTTCTAAGACTTTTGTGCTATAATAACAAAAGTCGTTCGAACTGTCTTGACATCTGTCTTTAATTTGTCTTACAAAAGACTTTTAAGTCTCTTAGCCAGAACTGTTCTGCTAAAGTTTCTATTTTTAATCGAAAGCTAATCAAATTTAAAAGAGATTTCAAGCACACTTTGTGCATATGGAAGAAAGTGTCTGGCAACATAAGCAAAAAATCATTAAAAATCACTGCGAATTCTTAGCCATTTGAAACTTGTAATAAAATTTAATGGACTATAAAACTGCATAGCTTAGTTTTTTCAGATTTATTTTGGTGAAATTTTTTTAATGAATTCAAACTTTTACTTCTGTTTTTTTTTTTTGTTTTGGAGGAACCGTATATTTGTTTTTGCACATTGGACTAAAAAATTAAATATACATAAATAACAAATTTTAATCTAGTCGGTTGGATAACTAACGCTCCAGACTATTTTGAATAGTAAATTGCAATTTGGCACCACTGTGCGTTGTCGGTCTCTACTCGAAGTATCTATGGATGAGTAAGTCATTTTGTGAGTCAAATGACAGCATCGTCTTCTAAGCTGAGATTTATACTATAGTGAAGGCAGCTAATGTAGTTAATCCTCTACGTACTACAAAGTGGTGCAAAAGTTGTAACCCGATATTTTTTGCTGTAATTGTTCATGGCTGAAAAATGTGGTTCCTGCTTTTGGATTGTGTTTGGTTAATGTCTTAATTTTTTTAATTAAGGAAAGAAAACGGCATCGGCCAAGTGGCCGCCGCCAGAATTCATAACAATACGGGCTCATTTTAAGACATTTTATTTTTTTCTTCGCGTTCTTGAGGAGTGAAGTCGTCGTTAGCCAAACGACTTTCAAATCTATAGTCAAATTGGGGATCTTAGAGAATTTCTAAGCCCCGCTGCAATCACTGCGTCATCGCAACGTCGAAATGGCGTAGCTTATAAGATGGTCAGGCATTGTTCGGATTAATAAACGAAGGAAGGAGCTCTGTACCGCTAGCGCTTAGAATAAGAACTTTTACCGTCGTCATCACCGGGTATTGTCCTATTGCAGCAATGTTCCAATCATAGCGACCACCAACGCAAATGCTGATGAAGCTGCCGCAAAGGGAAAAAGGAGGAAACAGTTCAGTAAATTAATAGAAAAAAGCGGTTAATCCAGTTCTAAAGCGGCTCGGTTCAAAACCGATTCACTTCACTGGTCTGTATCATTGAAAAAAAAAAGATATTCAGCCTTATCATTAGTTCCATTCTCTCCGAACCGGTTCACTTTTCACTTGGTTTCCATGGTTTCACTATGAGCGGATGACAAATTTTCGGATGAACTTTTTTTCAGGCGAAACTCAGGATAAGGCAGATTTATTTATTGATATTAGAATACAGTTTATTAGGCAAACACATTCATATTTTGAGTCGGTAACTTACTTCAGTAGTAAGAATATGTATATATGTACATCTGCATAAGTATGCGGTTTTTCAAATGAAGAGTATTATTTGTGCAATGTTTATAGGTGAATTATCAGCGACATGAAATCATCTGAACTGAGCCTGGTGCCTGGTGCCTGGCGCTGGGAGATGGCAATCGCTGGGAGATGGTAATGGCAGCTGCTTAACATGGAAATTACACGCAGCGGAAGAAAGCCATAACAACACCATAAATACATGTGTATGTGTGTGTGCGTGTGGCATTTATTTGAATGCTTGCCATGATTGCGAGTGAGTGGAAAATGCCAACGGATCATATATTTATATAAATACACGCACACACATAAAGGAATATGTACCTAGGTATATACACAGGTGTGTTTGCATATCCTTTCACATATATGTACATACATACATACATATGTTTGCTTGCTTTGAAATGAAATTGAGATTTCCATGCAGATAACTTCTGTCTGGTGTTTTCATCGTTTCTGCACTTTTCTCTACTATAACTGTAATCTTCTGTGCTCTTGTGTGTGTGTGTGTTTTTTTTTTATTTCTCTGCCACCAATCTTTTGCAACATATCGCCGGTATGGGTATGCGCATTCATTGCGTATGTAAATTATTATTTCAATGGAACTTGCTTGTATTATCCTTATTTTCAGAGAAACATTCACAGATTTATTTATTTATTTTGGAAAAATATGCCACAGCAGCAACAGAAAGTTGATTTTAACTTTCTTTTTTTTTAAACTTCACTTTGTTAAGATGTGAGTATGCGATGTGCTCTAGAAGATCTCTTTGCATGGGCAAGCATGAGTGTGTATGTAATGCTATACATGAATATTAAAAAATATTTGCACAAAAACATTTTCAATTCAAATGCGCAAGTGTTCTATAGCAAAAGAATTTTTCTTGTTTGTGAGTTTCGGCGCTGCTGTGCTTTTCAGTCCGCTAAAGTATATATATGTAGTATGTCGTTACATACGAGTATGTTATCGCGATGAAAAGGTGATGTTATTCAGTAAACTATTCACTTTAGGCACTCATTCAGCACTTTCACAAGTAAACGGCTGGAGATTATTTTCATAGATTATAGGCGATGGTATTTTTAATTTAAATTTCTTTTAGTTAAAAAAACAGGAAATATAAGCTTACTCATACATACTTAGTAGGTAAGAACTAACGTAAATTTTTCATAAGCTCGGATTAGCAAATAAAAATTTGTATATATCCGTGCGGCTATAATAATTTAGAGCGCCATAAGTTGCATTCAATAATTTACGAATTGATTTACGAGTTCAAATGAGATGTCGTGATGATTAAAGGAAAACAGTATGTAGATGATTGGAAGTAATAATTCTGATGAGGAAATTTATTTTTAACTCAAAAGACAAATTAAATATTATCGATAATAAACGACACATCCATCGATGACAAAAATAGAAAAAATTAAGTTATTTTATGGCATGCTATTGCCTGCAGCGAGTCGCCCATTATAGGATTTTTTTATTTATTTTTTTGTTTGCATGTAAGTATGTAAGTCTGCGAAGGAATCGACCTTGCATCCTGCTGGGTGGTATTGCGCCCTAAAACCTTTTGACCATTGGGAAGTCCAATATGTCTGTGAATATGTATGTAGGTCAATAGCTCAATCTGTAAATACGTAATTTTCGACCATTAATCTGATTGAAACAGTGCACAACTATATACATGCATAACCGCATAACTTTGGACCACGTTAACCGATTTCTGTAATTTTTTTTTTTTTAAGAAAAGACGGTATCTCCGAAGTAGTCCCTAATTTAAAAGACGAGGACACAGCCTGGGACTTATTCGTAGATCAATTTAAAATGGAACAATAGGACAGTAAAATAGGTGGGACGTTTTTGCACGCGTTATTTGTTTTCCGGCCTAAAAATTTTAATAAATTCAATGAAATTTTTCAGAATCCTCAAGGGGCTATGCTCATTGGAGATGTTTGCCATGTTAAAAAAATAGAAACTGAAAATACTTAGCCCTTTCATTAGTTTAATTTTCGGCCGAAATCGTTCACTTTTCTCTCATGTGTATTTACTACCGGCAGTTGAAAACATTTCGAGCGAATTTGTTTTTAACGCAACTCACGTTAAGGATGAATAAAATATCAGTGAATTTTTCTCTCATTCGGTCCCTATTGTATACCAATGTATGTATAATATACTTTTAAAAATTACCTACTTGAAGCTATAAAATCCAAACGTGCTGATGAACAAGTAAACCCACATATTTACAACTCTTAATTGAAGTATGGCATTGTCCAGGTGAATTTTTTCGCGCGTTGTTATCCGAATTTCGTGAATTTTATTTCCCATATAGATTTCGCATGCATTATTACCAACTCAATCAACAACTGCAATCATTTGTCAGGAGTAGTTCGCAAAAACACCAATTACACAAATTTTCATGTTGTATCTACATAATTGGGATTCACAACACTTCTCCGCAAATTAAAACATTTTCCCAAGCAAAACTCATCTCAATGGCATTACAGCTGTGTTAAGCTTCACGCCATTACCTGCTGAGCTCTGAAAAGTAGCAGCACCACGAAATGTGAATTACGAATTGTTTTTACTCATTCGCTGACAATGCAAATTGTTGAATGGTCATGAAAGGTCAGCCACAATAGCAACAACAACAAATAAAAACTAACAGTTGACAAGATGACACTAACGAATTCATCACAACACATTTTTTTGTAGACGCTCTTATTTATGTACTATTCGAGCCAGACAATTTCACACCCACCAACGTGGAAAATAAAGAAAAAAAAACGATTTAAAAGAATATTTTAACATCACGAAAAAAGAACGCCATCAAGTACTCGTACTAAAAAAAAAAGTAGCAGTACAGAGCCCGTTGCCAACAGCGATAACAGTAGTAAACATACTTATTGTAAATTAAGGTGCATCACCCTCTGCACAACAAAAAAAAAGGCAGTGTTTTCCCGCCGAATTATAAAATCTGATATATTTTGAGACTTCTGCCAAAAAAAAACCCGGAATCCATCGTAGTCCGAATTTTCTTGAAATCTATGAAAATACTCTCACTGAATACGAATAGCTATCAACGAAGCATATACTTTTTCGCATATACGTTTCTAATCGGCCTAGATCACGTAATTCTAAATATTTTTCTTAAATATTTTATAATTCCTATGGAAATCAGTACCGATAAAATAAAATAAATTTTGTAACTCGGGTGAAAAATTCCACTTTTTTGGCTGAGGCATCCTAATATATTAGCATAAGTATAATTAAAACAAAAACGCGCGAAGTAAAACCAACTACAAACCAGCGAATGTGTGAATGCACTGTGTTGCATGGAGTGACTGTGCTGCATTGAATGTGCGCCCTACTTGCCTGAATGTACATACATACATACATATATATATATATATGAGTGTATACTCGTACTAAGATAGACAGCGTCTCAGTTAAGACGGCAGCCAAAAGACAGACGGCAAATACACCACTGTGTACCGTAGCTATTTACGAGTAATGAAGACCTCTCAGCGCGCGCATGTTGCAACATTTTGATGGTGTGACCAATGTGGGAGGGCGCAAACAATATGCAACAAAAACAGCGTACGTACTATAAACAACGAGACCATTGTAAAACCCAAAAATAACTAATGCATTTTTTCTACGACTTTGTTTCGACACTTTTTTTCCCCTACAACTTGCTATACTACTTTTTTCCCTTGAAATCGCTTCACTTTGGTTTGTTAGCTGGCTATTTGCTTGGTTGGTTTGGCGGTTGATTTCGCGTTCGTGTGCTGCTTGCTTGAGTGGTTTTCACTGCATTTTTTCAGTATGTCAGCAATGTTTTTTTTTTTTTTTTGAGTAATTACTTACTGCATTTTTTTTCTGGCGCAAGTTTCGTTATTCCGCTCGCGGTTTCTTGTTTTGTCGGAATTCAAGTGTGAAGTTAACCACTACATAGAATAACAAATAGCCAAGAAATTTGCAAAAATTATGCAAATGTAAGTAATGTTGAAAGTAATGCGACGCCTTTGGGAAAATTAATAGAATATGCAGTGTGAAAAAATGTTGTTCCCTTTTTCGGGAAGAAATGGTGAATTGTACTGAAAAATATTTTCATGGTTAAATTTATTATTAATTTTGTAGGGTATTATTTTAGAACTAGCAGATACCCGGTGAGCTTCACTGCGCCTTAAATTTTTGTTTGGTTTACTACTTCCTTTCACTACATCCAAAACTCTAAGTTGATGTTGGTAGTACCTATCGAGCCCATTCTTGGTACTTGGTTTGGTCCCTGGTTTTCCTAGATGTTAACCCACGCATTAGGCTATATACGTATAAAATTTCAAGCAAATCAGACCCGGAATGCGATCGAATAGATCGATCCCTGGTCCACCTACTTCGTGTATTTCACTACAATACTTTAAATTTTTAACTTAAATCAGTTGAGTAATTTTTACGTGATGCGCTCAACAGTTTTATTATATAGTATACATATACTTATGTACGTATATGGATAAATTATAAATAAATTCAATTAAGTGCCTATCGTCGCTTCACATCGATAGATCTTCTAGTTTTTAATATTCCTTTTCTACGAGCATAAACCCTTTTGGAAGGCTTTTCATAAGAGAGTATACGTCGAAGCTTGATTCGGCTATCCTTGGGCGACAGTGTTTCCGCTTAGACAAGGGTATTACACTTGTCTATAGAGAGCGATAGACATGGTAACACTGTGCTGGGTATCAGGCCTTCGAATCATTTGCTTCCGTTTGTTTTTTTTTTTTGCAAATTTATAGCTACGGGGGATTTTGAAAAGGTCAAACGATTGCACACAATAAAAGAAATTTTCAGAAATTGCGAAATTTGTTTTTGCATCAAGCCAATTCAAATCACATCGTAAAAGTTAGCCAATTTTTTCTTATTTTTTTCAATCAACAACTTTTTACCTCTCCCAATAATGTTTCACTTGCATTTAGTTTCACATTTTTAAACTAAAGCTGTCTTAAAACTGTTTCTTCTTACATCAATCTTGAAATATGTCATATAACTAAGTTCCACTTTTCAAACAGGCGGCAACCCTCTTCAAAGTTTTTTTTTTCAAACTAAAACCTTCTTAAATCTCTTTCGTTTGACTTTGTGATATATATTTTAATTAATTAGTTAATTAATTTGAGTATGACTTTTTCAACTGGTGGCAACCCTCCCATATTTAGTTTAGAAATGAAGTATTTTAAAACACTTGTCGATTAGTACACATCTATTAAAAATATTTGCATTTGACTTGTTAGATATATGACTTTATTTTTTAAACAGGTGGTAACTCTCTTTAAACACCTCAGAAATATTTAAACGCAAGACTTCTTAACACTCTTCCGGTTGAAGCTCTTATTTTAGTAGGATATACAACTAGTTTATAATTAGTTAAATTCGAATTTTTAAAACAGGTGGGAACCTCCTTCAAAACATTTTCAAACTTAAACACAAATCTCTGTCGTCGGACACCCATATTGCAATAAGGATTTCATTTTCCTTCAATTTAAGTTGAATTTGACTTTTTTAACAGGTGGCATCCCTCCTATTAATTCCTAGTATTATAAAGTGCAGGTTTGAAGTACCTGGGACTTATCGTTGGTTTTTGCAAATTTTTCGTTCACGCTTTTTTCTTTGAAGGGAAATGAGCAACACCTCCAAAAAAAAATTCACAAATCAGCAGCCAAATTGACGTCTAATCCTTACTACTTACTTTAGTAATCCTTACTACTTACTTTAGTATAAATTACGCAAGGATTTGACACATGAGCCACTTAACAGTAGTAAGGATTTTAATTTTCTTGAATTCTGAGTTGTGTCGTTATTTCAGAGGACCATCGATATGTTCTTATATAGACTCCGTCCAGAGTCCAACCCCTTATTATTTGGAGTTCGTCTATGAAAGTACTATTGGCATTTATTAGGAAGGAAATGCTACCACCATGCATTTGGGGTTTGTCAAGGTGAGTCCCAAGGTGAGTGGGGATACTAAGTTGCGGTGTTGCTCGTTCATTTGCATCCAATTTATTACCTGAATATCTAACTAGCCAGCTACATAAAAGATTCCATTCTCATACAAACACATATAATAAATTTATGACGTATATTTTCATTTAGAAATTTTCTGCGCAGTGTCCTATATACTCGTATAAAACTTAAGGTATTAATTACAGTAGATACAAATCAGGACATATTTTAACCTGACTTGGCTGCAATTATTATTACATTCCTGCAAGTGCATATCTACATATCATAAAATTATAAAGCAAATACCAACTATTTATTTATTCTATACTAACTTAAATAATCGATGGTAGTAGCTCCTCCTTTATAGGCAACACATAAACATCAAATAAATTTTATTACAGCTATAAGCACACACATTGGGTTCGATTACAGCTTTTAGGTGTTTCTGAATTATAAGGGTGAGTAAAGCCAAGACATGCTTTGCATACCTTGAATTACGATAAGTTTTGAATTAAATTTACGACAGTCATAAATTTAGCTGCAGCTTTATTCTCAACATTCTTATAATAGTATACGCCTACACAAGCCCATGCTTACACATACTTACATATGTAGGTATACATATATGTATAGAAAAATACCTGCATACAGTGCCTACTAAATATTATCTATAAGTTAATCTATGTATGTGTAGTAAAAATCAATGTTGGCTCTCAAATACAGCCAATAAACTACATATCTATGTACAATCAAAGCGCCCGGCAATTTTCCAATCCCTTTCACCGCCCACACACAGTGAATGGCCTTTGGCCAAACAATCGATGTACTTAATCAGCCACACATTTACAAGCACACACATACGAAATTAAATGACACGTGAATGTGGAAATGTGTGCACACGCATAGCATTAGTGTGACGCCTATAAAATATAAAATAAACGACATTCGATATCAATGCCAGACACAAGAGCGTAAATTATGTAAGTCACACCGAATAGTAGCGCCAGCAGCCAAGTGACCATTGCGGCAATATGGATGCGTCAAACGCCCACACTGCTGATAAGTATTTGTAAATTATTCAATACATGCAAGTGTGTGTCAGTGGTGGACTAAGCTGCTTCAAAGTAGAACGTTATGCCTAGAGGACAAAGCGATTTGAGAGCTGAAAGCTAGTGACCTAGTATACATATGTATGTACATATGTATATAGACACACGTGGAGTCGTTTACTGACACTCACTAGCATCTCTCAGTTGAGCTGTAAGCCAAAACCTCCTTTGGTGTTCGATGGCGGGCAACGGAACTCATGCAATCAGCTGTATTTGGAAATTTCTATGTTGTACGACCTATGTGTGGATATGTATGTATGTGTGTATGTATAGGTACATATATATGGAGCATTCCAGTCTAATTTGGATAATAATTTAATAATTTTTTATGTCGACTGCTGAGTGAAAGATCGATCTATCTCGGGGGCCAGTTTGAAACCGCCCTATCTGAAAAAACTTTTCAAGAACGCCCTATTTCAGAATTTTATTGAAAAACACTCTATCTCAGAATTTGTTAAAGAACGACCATTTCCATTTATTCTATTTTTTAAAAATGAGCTTCGATAGATACCAATTGAGGGAGGCCTCCGTTTTCGAGGTATCGATTTTACCACGCTTTTATTAAAAAAAAAATGTCCTTTTTTGAAATGGCCATAACTTTATAAAAAATGTGCCTACTAGGACAATTTTGTTTTTTCCGAAACACTTTTAGGACGATTAGGAGAAGGACATTTGTTTTTAATTTTTCATTTTCGAAACACTTTTGAAATAGAACTAGAATCCAAAAAATCTTCAAAACCGTATTTCTATAAAATTCTAAAATTTTGGATATAAAATGTTGATTTCCAAAACGCCCGCACTAATTAATTTTCTTGAACATTTTTTGTTTAAATCACTCTTCCGCAACATAAGTTGGATAATGGGATCTATTTTTCGAATTTTTAGATAAATGAAAAATAAACAAATTTTATCCAACTCAACGCCAAGAACTCCAACTGCGTCAAATCAACGGAATTAATTAAAAAGATAAAAAAAACTTCGTTGTAGAGGAATAGATTCTCTACATAAAAAAAGTGTTTCGAAAGTGTAAAATTAAAAAAACTTGCTCTAATTGACCAATTTTTTGCTCAAAGTTTTGGGCAATTATTAAAGGCAAATTTTTTCTAAAATCGGTCGGGGTAAAAAAAAAATGAAGAAATCAGAGAGTGAAAGTTTTTTAGAAGCAATAAATATCAAGAAAAACGAAAGGTTTTTTTGGAGATTAAAATTTTAACATTTTATAAATCTTTTTTTAGAAATTTGTGTCATAAGTGTTTTTATAATGACAATTTTAAAATAAAAAAGTATTCCAATCAGCCTACTTTCGCATTAAAAAGGGAAGTTTTTCTCGAAAATCTATATCTCGAAAATGGCTGAACAAAAAACTTAAAAGAATCAGCACAAAAAAGTATGAAAAAAGTGTAAGATGTTACAGCCAAATGGTGTCCCAAAAGGGCTGGAATACCCCATACACAGCGTGTGTTCAAGTGGCATTCCCCATGGTACTGCGAGATGAGCTGGCGACGTCAGCTACAATGACAGCGGCCCGAAGCTCAACAGCAGTTAGAGAAACGGAACCGTATGTACAATTAACAGGAAACAGATAACCGCCTAGCTCACAAAGGCAAGTCAGTAAGCAAAAATTTAAGGTGCGCTCTAGCCACTCTGCTTACATAAGTTTATATACAAATCGCTCGCGTGCTGGAAGAATGTCATAACTCAAAACTACTTTTATTTTTTCATTAAGTATAAAGAAATGACCTGTCAGGCATAAGTGTAAAATATTCATAACGATATCTCTTAGTCTGGTATCAGAATAAAAAAATGTGTCTGCCATCCTAGCTTGGCCAAAGCCACCAAAGACAGCTTTATTCTCTGGACTAAATTTTAAGATTAAACTTGTATTATTCTTTAGCTATTGATTATTATTCTTTTTTTTCAATGTGGAAAAACTGAATACAATACAACATAAAGCTTTTTTATGCGTTTTAAGTTGTCTCGAGTTATGACGTTCTTCCCGCAAACGAGCGAAATGTGCATTATTATGTGACCGAACGTCCGACATACTTAACCATTGACCTTTAAAAGCGAAAACATCACTTAGATTGGGTTACAACGACTCGTTGGCACAACGGCCCAACAGGCCAATGGCCCAGAGGTGCGATGGATCGCATGAAGAATGTCGAACGATAGACAACCTACAAGCTTTGATGTTCGACGTTTTACTTGTAATTCGCTGTGCTCTGTGTGTAGGCTGGTTTGCGTCTGTCGGCCGCAGAAGGCGCACACTCATCAATAATGGCCAAAAGTTGAATGTTACATAAGGACAAACTAGGCGTCTAGTATGTACGAGTATAGGAAATGCGCATGCATATACATTCCTACATACATATGTGCATTAGGGTGGTCCAAGTTGATAGGAAACTAAGAAAATAAGATTATTTCCCTTCAGAGGCTTCAAAACATAAAATCATGATAAACATTAAACTTTAAAATTTTAATAACTACATACATATTTTTTATCAATATGCGTTATGTGGCTACGAACAGGTAAAATAATGAAAAAGTGATTAAAATTAAATATTTATCATAGTTGTATGTTTTGAAGTTCTCTGAATGAAATATTCTTATTCTATTAAAAACTATTTTTGTTTTTAATGATCTGATAGCAATTCTACGAAAAAATGTTTTTCCCATACATATAGATTGTTTGGGTAAGTAGTTTATTTAAAAATAAAAAATAAAGGTCTCCTTATTTTCAATATTTTTCAGTTCTGGAAGTAAAAACGTTGGACCACCCTATTGTGCATATGTATAGATTTTTAATCGTATGACTGTGTAGTACCCATGTTCAAATGACAAAGAGGCATCACAAAGCCAAACGAGCTCAACATGCCGGTGTCAACTAGATTTCTTGCTTCATTTTTTTATCTTTGGTTGCTCTTCTTGTTTGCCAGGCTGTGAGTTTGCGAGATTGCCAACAGCAGCTTATGGCACAAACGCGTCCAAAAAGCACCAAATTAGATGGGGAAATGTCTAGACAGGTCGCCATCAGTAAACCACTCTGTCTGCCATGTGTATGCATGTGTGTGCATCAATGGGCCATCGGATTCAGGAATCAATAAACTAATAGGCAAGCAGATGTACACATGGATGAGCTAAAGAACAAACTTACGTATATATGCATATCCTTTGAAAAATCATCGACGAACCGATTTTTTAGGCAAAAATATTTTTAGCTAGGTTTTGGGTTATTTTATGGCCCATCATTGGGGTAAATTACGAAGATTTTGACCCCGATATCGATAACCGAATTTTATGTAAATAAATTTGTCTATAATAAAACGGCACAAGTGTTGTTATCGATATCGAAATATGTCAATCAGTTTATCGTTCATATAACACCCACCATAATTTCTTATAGCCGTTGCTGGGAAGAGTGCTCGCACCGTAGTTGGCGGATATGGGAGTATCGGCTCCGGCAGCTTTGGTTTTTTATAAGTCCCATTTGAAACCATTCAAAAGTCGCCTTATTTTTGTGACAAAATTTTCGGACGCATTTCAAGCTCTTCGAAAACATGATTTTTCGAGTAAAACATATGGACACTCCTGGTCCTTTTCAGTTCGAAGAAACCAAAGACCTCTTTGGTCCGAAATCCCTTCCATCCTCCATCATGGCCAAGCAGGCTTCAAAGACGAAAAACGGCAAACCCGCCAAGAGATAGGCCGAGGCACACCAAGCACCTGCAAGTGAAACTCCATCATGCAAGGGCGGCCACAGATGCCATATGTAGGAGGTTCAAAACTGAGCTCTTGGATTTCGGATTCATCCAAGACCGAAGGTTTTCACCGAGACTATTAAAGGGACAAATTTACGATCCCACACACTGCAGGCCCAGAGCGACCATATTACTACGTAATAACATGACTTGCTCCCATCTCAGAATTGACATAACAGGACTTTGCTACCGTATAAACTAAAAGGTCTACTCAAAAGGGAGAATAGGAGTGATCAGCATGCGAATTGGGAATCTTGGAAGTTCTCAAGTCATTTCATAAGCCCTAGAAGGTCATAATTCCTGAAAGGCACTACTGTGAAGCGATAATATCTATAGTAGACAAAGCGTCCTTAGTATGGTAAACCGATGGATGGAATATGAACGACGGAAGTATTGGGGTAGGCGTGCTTGGACCAAGATTCCACAAAAGTCTGGCAATGCGCTCAAGCCCAACCATATTACAGCGGGCAGTTTTCGCAATCGAAGTCTGTGTTCGAAAATGGTAGTTGTAGGACTCTTGTGAACATCGTAGGAGCACTTAATATAGTGACGCTGTGGTGGATCTCTGGGCATAAAGGGTTTGCAGGCAACGGAAGGGCTAACTGTCTCGACAACCAAGGAACCCAAATGCACATGCATGGCCAAGAGTCTTTCTATGGGACAAATACAGGATACACTGCAGAACGTGTGCTTCTTGATGTAGTCTACGAACGTCAATTTTGTTTTAGAAGTTAGTGATATCCCTATAGGACTATTAAAATTATCACTCTTTTAAAAGATCTTCAATTTTGTGTCATTTGCAAATTGAATGTGTAAATGTATTTAGGATGCAATCAATCATGTCACAACCAACACCCATCACTTTATATGTTCTGTGAATACAGAATTTCACTGCTGATTTCTATATATTTGCATAAAATCGACTACACTTGCGCCACTACTTGCGCAGATAGTTTGCGCCAAAATATGTACATATGTAAGTATGATGTATGCAAGTATCAAATACATGAGCACACATTTTTGATACCAAAATCTTGCTCCCAGCTGACTTTACACGCTAATGGTATAACACGACCTTTCGTGTATAATACATGACAGCGACCAGAATACGTTGACAATGACAAGAACGACACAAATGACAACAGGACAGCTCAAGAATGAAGGAAGTGAAGAATAGCGGGAGTTTAGCGTAGAGGGGACCATTTCCAAATGAGATGAGACTAATGATGTGGTTTGCTCCGAATTCGAATGAAGCATATTTGGCCAGGCACCATAAAATGCTGTAGTACACGATCGAAATTTGTTATTTTGTATAGTTGACGTGACTGACATGAACTAAGTACATATATACATATATATATGTAGGTACGCATGTAGTTACGTATTTAATCGCATGCAAATTTGTATATGCACATATCGCATACGGTCTTCGAAAGAGTCACAACTCAAAATAATCGTTCATCAGAAAATGCGAAACACGATTTCGTAGCACATGCTAATTATATGGGCAAGGGCGACTTTAGCTTAGGTTTTTTTTTAACAAATTATAATAAACCTTTGCTCCAGCTTTTGCTGAAAGGTAGATAAAAGCGCTGTGTACATTTTTAGCGCATAATTTCAAAAATGCTAAATTTTGAGTTGTGACTCTTTTGAAGACGTTGTGCGATACGTATGTAGTGTTTGCCAAAGAATGCAATGTTGTGCTACACGAAAAATGTGTGCGCTCTTGCGTTACTTTTGATGCAATTCGTCTCTGTCTGCTTCACTAGCCGCTTTGTTGACTTACAGCGTGTTCGCGCCGGGGTTTGTGTTTGTGAGTTTGCATGGCTGACATAGCATGGCTCTGACATGAATGGCTTTTGAACTTGTGCAGACGTAAGTGATAGCTTCCCGTTTGACGTTGTGTGCGCAAAAAAAAATACACAGATAAAACACATTACAAAAAAAGCAACATAAAAAATAATGTACATGCAGTAGTGAACATACAGACACAATAATAGTTGCATTCCCGTACCTGACAATTATTGAAAGTTATCAAAAACTATCAGCTTTCAGCGTTCGCGTACGCAATAATCTTGCAAAGTAGGGGAAATTCAGAGAGCAAAGTGATATTACATTTTGAGGGGAAGCTACTGCAATTTGCCAGCAAGAAAACAGCTGATCAAAAACAGCTTGTTGGAATTTACGCAAATCACAAAAGAGAATTAGATGGTTTGTATGTTAGCAAGTATTTTTTAAGCAAAAAACAAAATTGACTTCAAATCTCATATAAAAATTTGAGATTATCGTTAATCTCTTCTTCACGATCCAATGATCGGATTTAAACCAAGCTAGAATGGGACCACCTGTGAGGTAACACCTTTCTTTTAAAAAGAGAATTATAGAAATCGTTATGCGGTAACATTCATAAAAAAAGGAAAAAATAAATAAACTTGCAAGTTTCCGCAAATTTTCTCTTCGCGTATCATTCTGGATATTGAAAGAACAGATGACATTTCGCTGTTGGATATTTTTTACTGGAGATTTTAAACGAAAGTACCCAATATTTATACGCAAATGGAATAAAACGATTATGGCGCCATCTAGCGTAATAAACATATGTGGCTTTACTGAGCAAAATTAATATCAGCAGTAATCCTGTACGTATGTTCTTTGCTTGATGTAGCAAGGATATTGATTGTCTGTTTGCATTAGCGCTGGTATAAACACACGCCATCGGTATTTGTTGGATAAAAAAAAAACATGTTTTAAGGCGCACGAAAATGCCAAACGATGATGGATTGAGTGAAGTTGGTTTGTGTAAATTTTTAAAGGGTACAATAACTAAAGAAGCTTAATACGCTATACAGTACGCAGCAATTTTCACAAGAATATGAAGTCTATTGATTATAGAAGAAACAAATTGGCTTTACCGCGTTCCGCCTGTCTTTGCATACGTATTTGTAAAATTTTTCGCTAGCGCCTAGAAGTATGTAAACAATTCATTTATTTTTACTTTCTTAGCACATCTCCTCAGATATGCACGCACTTTTCAGATGGGATGTAAATAAATTTATCAAAGACTCATCACTACTGGATAGGGTTAGTTACACAGGTTTAGCAGAAAAAGAGACACAGCGATATGAAAGGCCGTAGATGAGAAGTGAGGTGGAATGTATTATTTATTGGGAATACCTAATATTTCTTCAAAAAGCAGGATCATTTCCCGGTGAACTGGGCAAAGAACTGAGAAATTCAGAACTCGAATATGTGTCCATTAGGCCAGCTTATATACGCTCCATCAACTCTTTGTTACCGAATTTGAACTGCTCACTCATTTTACCGCCGGAAACCATAACTCGTGCGTGCAGATTTTACATTTCATAGAATTACACACACATGCAGATGTATGCATGTAAATACATATATATATGTAGGCTAGTGAGTAGTTCATGTTTTCCTTCATGTAAACTCATTTAATTCCCTGCAAGATAGCTGAGTATCATACCAGTGCTCATATTATAATTTTAACCAATTACAAAGTGTTTATCAAAGTCCTCATTTTTCTTCAGGCCATGGACTAAAATTGAGTACTTTCCCCTCAACCAGCAAGTCCTCAGTACTAATAGTCAAACTACTCATTTATGCCATACTACAAAAATAAAACTGTAAATGTGTTAGAACTTTTGCCTAAAGTGCTCCGCTATGTCTTGTAGGGTCAACTTAACTTGGATATAAAAGTAAGTATTTATTAGCGTATACTGAACTTGATGTGCTCACTTTTAAATTTGTCCACACACTCTAGCATACATACATATGTAAAACTGCAGTTTATTCTACATTTACTTTATTCGCTATTTTGTAACGCAAACGAATTTATGATTAAACTGACATAACACGTCTCTCATCTGTCAGATGAAACGTTGCGCTGCAGCGTACTGACAGACGAGCGTGCGGCTGTAGTGTAAACACTGGCAAAAATATTATGCTACATTTATGTTCAGTTTGTATATGTATATGTTCATATCTACTGCCTTCGTATAATATGATAGGAAGTCATAAGGCCGTGTGATAATTTTAACTTTCGCCAATATTATTTTAAGCTTATCGTATGAGCTATGCTTTAGTCATAATAAAAAAGCAATAAAATTTATATAAAAAGGTGTTTCTAATAACGATGGCCCTTTTTAAGACAATGGACACCTATCCGCGTTAACTTTTGAAAGAGATTATACGGTCGGATGTGAGCAAAACAAACTACATAGACTAGTGTTCGCCTAGGGGTTGAAGTTCAACCACTAAAATTAAGGGGAGTTAAGTCGAGTTAAGGTAAAGTGAATTAAAGTAAAGTGTGTTCAGATGAGATGAGTTTAGACGAGAAAAATTTAGAAGAGGAGAGTTTAGATGAGGTGAAATAACCTTATTTGGGATGAGTTGAAGTGAATTGAAGTGAATTGAGTTAAGATGAAATGAGGTAAGTTGTGGTGAGTTGAGGTGAAATTCGTTGGAAAACAAAAAATAACAGAACACAGCATAACTTAAAATAACTTAACAAAACATAAAGTTTCATAGCATAACATAACAAAATATAACCTATCTCTTTCTTAAGTTTTATCTGTTTTTGTCTATCTTTATCTCTATTATTTTCTCTACCTCTATCTTTGCCTCTATGGATTTCTTATATTTTATTTAAACCTTTATTTTCTCTTTTTATTTTTATCTTTATGTTTCCCTTTACCTGTACCACCTTTTTCATTATAATAAGTATTTAAATTTAACTTCCTCTTTGTATTTATCTTTAGGTTTCTTTAATCTTTGTTTTTGTCCCTTTATTCTTCTATTTAAATACTCAACTTTAGCATTCTCCTTGTATGAATCTTAATATAAAAAAATTTTTAATTTCTATACAAAAGAAATTGTCTCGCATACCTTATAAGGAAGAGAATGCACAGCACCGCCAATTATTAAAAATCAGCGCGATTTTCTAGTGACTTAAATTTTTCACTTTAGCCTACTAAAATTTAACGGGCTATAAAAATACAAATCTAAAATTTTTCTTACAATTCGGAATAAAAAGTTCAAATTTGTTGGCTGTAATTGTTAAACTTGGTTGAATTTGTATAATTTTTGAGCTTCGATAGGCAACGCCAACCCTCCGAGTGTATTTCTGTCTTGTATGTCAGTCAATTTGTGTTCATCAATTTATTTCGCATACTTACTCAAATAAGTTACAAATACTTACATTTGTAGCCATGTGGTTACGGGTACTTCTACTCTGAAGAAACAGCTTACGATCCCCGGCCAGTGCAATATCCCAACAATTTTTTAATTAGTAATTTTCCATCTATTGGATCTATTGAATTTACGTACATAAGTCTCCTCTACACGTTTAGATAATGCCGTTGATCCTTAGAGACGCAAGTCTCTAGACTCTCGGCGCATTTGGGGTCATTAATAACATTGTAACTATTTCCTCTGCTAACTAACTACATGCACACTAGAGGTATACGCCGCCGAGCCACGCCGCCGCCGCCGCCGATTTTTGTCATTCCTCACGCGCCGCCGCCGAGTTACGAAAATATCGGCGCGGCGGCGGCGGCGGCGGCGTTCGGCGCCTAAGGAATTTTGTACAAAATGTTCATGATGTATGTACTTTGAAATACATCGTTTGAAGGAACTAAATACTACTCGTATAAAAACACAATTTTTCGAAATGAAAATAACATTTTAAAGAATATGATCTCCTTTATTTTTCCAAAAACAGAAAAAACATAGGTAACATATTTTTCGATCGAAAGCGTTTATTACAGTTAAATTAGGGTCGAATGCTGGTAATCTAGCGATTTTTTCCGCAGTAGACAACTCTTTCCAATACTACAACAATACTACTTTTTTATACACATACTACAACAACAAGAAAGTTATAACACATCAAAAACTTGAACGCCAATATCTCAGAAAGCAGTTTTGACAAAAGCAGCTTCTGTTCATCTAACTCATCCCATCTAACTCCCCAATTATTAAGGATAAAACAGATACAAGTTGATTTTTCCAAGTATTTTTTTTTATATTTTAAACAGACTTTCAATAAAGAGCAAATACTTTTTTTGCTAATTTTTACATTCGTAAGGTATTTTATTCTGGGTTCCCACATACGCATACGAGTACTAGGTGGCTGTGTGAAAATTACGTTAGCATTCCTTAGTGGTGGTCAAACCCTAGGACGGTTTTGCTCCCTCGCAACGCAATGTTTTCTACAAAGGATTAAAGTTCCCCCTTTTTGGTAAAAATTAGTTTTATTTTTCATTACATTCGAGTCTCCTTAGAAAAATTTGGCGTCTAATATTTTAGTGGAAATTTTTACCATCTATAAGCCATTTTTTTAAACAGTGGGTCTGGTTCGAGTTGATGGAAAAAGTAGACCAACCTTGTTTTCAATATGTAATCCGCAAAAAATCATAAGAACTCCGTAATTTAACATAACGGGTATTAAGATTATTGCAAAAATTTATTGATAGCGACATAAATTACCCCAATTACTTAACTTTAAAAATTGTTTAATTTCTTTAAATTTAAATAGTACATACGGCTCTGTAGACAGCATACAAAGCCATGTGTGTATGGATGTGTATACCTCAGACCTTCTTCTGTTCGCCCATCTATCAGCGCCAGGCACTCAACATTTTAATTCAAGTAGGAAGTAACGTAATTTAAATTTAAAACTAATTCAATGAAATGAATGCCTAACGCTAACGAGATGACATGATAAGATTAGTAGCCTCATGGCTCTTTGGAATCTACCTTATGGGCAGTAGCGCCGGCGTTTCTAGACGCGCCGGCGTCGCCGCCGCCGCCGATTCTTTTTGAAGTTGACCACGCCGCCGCCGCAAATCCTGTCGGCGTAAACCTCTAATGCACACATTCGATATCATGACTATTTCTAAGTGTAGGTCTGGCAAACTTTTATATCATTTTCCAAACTTTTCCTTCCGAACGAAATGACCGGCTAACCTTCTGTCAAATGGCGCAAGGTATACATATATCAACCCATACATTTATACCTACTATACGTGCTACAGTTTCAGACACCAATCATAACATTCCTAGCTACAAGAGACAGAAGTTTTGGCTTCAATTATTAGGGTGGTCCTTAAAATAAGCTCATCATGGGGTACACCCTTATTTTGTGCCATGTACAAAATAAAGACAATCACGAAAAATAGCATATGGAAAAAATAGTAATTACGGGTCGCTACCAGGGTTTGAAAAAATTATAATCTTTTTTTATTGACAAAAATTCTTCAAAACTTTGACTTTGACCAGCAAGTTGTGAATTAATATGAATAAGTTTCAATAATATGTCGAATTTATCCGATTTCAAAGCAAAATTTTTCCCGATTTTTGCGATTTTTTTTTTTTTAATATATATTTTTTAAACCCCTGGTAGCGACTCTTACAAATTGTCTTATCATTTAAACATTTTCAAGCATGTTTTAATTTTGTACGTAGAATAAAATAAGGCGCACCCTAAAACATATGCACACATACAGGTTTTCAACTTCTCTCTAGCATATGAAAATAAAAATGGTGACGTTCAAAGATAAACTTGCTTGTGTGTAAAACTATAGTATAAACATATGTACATACATACAGAAACCTAAACGTACAACTTGAAATATCATTTAACCCATCCATCGCTCATATTAAACGACAGTCTGTCAGTTCGTTACATAACCATCAGTTTTTAAGTCGATTTGCATATGGAACGAAGCGATAACAGGCACCCACTACCGGCATACCAACATTCGTATGCATCCATATGGGAATTTAATAATATTTTCGTTGAAGATGAACGAAAGGAAAAATATGAAAGGTAGAAATAGTACAAAAAAAAAAAATAACTGTATAGAACAATGTGCATTTACGGACCAAGAGTGGATGATGGTAAATAAAAGTTCAAAATAGCAGGTGAAATAAATATTGTAAAATATAAATTGAAACTTAGTTGGACATAAACATACACATGTAGGGACGTAAAGATGCGGTTGTGATATAATAACATTACTAACATATGTTGTTTCATAGGACTTTGCTTTATGTTATTTTTGCATGAAAGTTGATAGTTATGCAAATACGTGTCTAAACTGTTATTAGCCATTGTTAAGTACTATTTGGTGTACATATTTTGTATGCGTATTTCCCTTGTGGTGACTTTTGCGCCATGTAAAAATGCAAGAATAATACTCGTAGATTTACGGAATTAAATTGATCAACATTAGGCGCACATATACATACGTAACTTAATCTACGACTTTTCCCATATCTTTAATTATAATTAAATCATAATAAAATAAATGATATGAAACAAAATAAAACTAAAAAAATATATATATAAATAAAATAAAATAAAAATGAAATATAATTAATAATAAGAAGAAAAACATTATGGCAAACGCTCGAACCGATTACAGAACCTGGGCCCTACGGTCATGAATTACTTTGTTCGCTTCCCCAACTTCCCACCCTCCACGGCCACATTCTTAATTCGATTTGACAGTTCTCTGCCTCGGTGCATTGTCTTTTCTTTCTTCGCTACAAAATTGATACAAAATTTAAGTTATTGCTAAATATTTCTAAATTTCCGCGTTAAGTTATTGATGCACACCTGTATAAACTTTACTTTTCGTACTCAGAAAAAGTGGCAGCTTTGATTTGTGAACTGCTTTCGATAAATTTCCAAAAAAAAAAATACAGATGGGGACAATTTCTCCGTTATTCGCATGGTAAAATTTTGTATGTCGAAGTACTTAATTCTTAATTACTTAATTAAACGTACGTTGACGTACGTAGCAGCATATCAAATTTACTGTTGATAGAGAAAGAGAGAAGCAATGGCGGTGGTGAGTTTTCGTTAACACGCGAATCCCATAAGGTAGATCGTGTCCATGTCAACCTACGTCTACGCTGCGTCATTGACTGGCTGAGATTTAAAAAAAAATCTTAGTACTCTGCGTTGGAAAGACCAGGTGGAGAAGGACTTGACGTCATTTGGTATATAAGAGAAACGACTGGCATGCTCTTTTGGACTCGGCCAAAGTCGCATAGGCAGTTACAGTGTCAATAAAGAAGAAGAAAAAGTAGTAAAATAAAAGTGATTGTTTTTTCAGTAATGCAGCAATATTATATTTAAGATCTGACCTACCGTTTGTTCTGTCATTGAAATAAAAATCTTCATTTACCCACCGAAGAGTGACACCTGTTGTCCGTACTGTACTTTCTCAATGGAGTTTTTAGTAGTCCAAAGTCTAGGGCGTTTAGTGCTGCTTGACACCGTCGCACAGTGGTTAAAAACTGTCATCTACTGTTCAAAATTCATTTTCAATCAACAAGGTTATTTTGTTTTAACTTTTAAATTATTTATTGGAATTATGTATATTAAATTAGTTAGTGCAAAATTCAGAAAAGGTATGTAGCAATATTGAAGACTGTAGGAAATAACGATGCTTAACACATCTTGTGAATCTTCTAAATGTGTAACATTTATTAGCTGGAACAGGAGCATCGATTTTCTTCAAAATTGCTACGTTTTCTGCGCTTTGTATTAAAAAAGTTATTATGTACAAATAAAAAATCCAAAGTTCAGGCTCAAATTGTCGCAAATTTATAAGCTTTCATTAAAAAAAACTAATCAAATTGGTTAAAAATGAAGGCTTTAGTGAATTATGAACAGTTAATTCTAGTTTTGAGCGACCGTGCGCCGGTTGTCCATTAGTCCCTCTACGGAGGCATTCGTGGTCACAAATTTTAACTACAAGGATATCCTTCTCACAAGTTTTGTTACTATGTAGGACGAAATGCACTGAACATAGCACCGCCATCCTCGAGCTGGGATCCGTCACTATGTCAAACGGGAGCTCCTGCCAATCGGTATTATTAAATCTGCGCAATTGTCCTTTTAAGAAATGATTAAAGTGCGTATTGAAAAATAATTTCATTCGTATTTTGAGCTTGATAACGGGTTCGTCAAAGAATGATTTCAATAGCACCAGGTGTCTTTGAATTTCGCCACTCTTAAGGCTCACAAAGTTGCTAAGTCACATAGCGTTCCAGTAAGCATGATATTCAATAAGTATGGCTAGGGGTAATATGATGTACCTTTATGTTTTTTTTTACAAACACTTTAGTATTCGCAGAGCAGTTCACATAAATATTTTTTTGACTTACAACGGTTTAATTAGCTTCTTTATTTTTATTTATGATAGCGAAAGAAAATTATAAACTTTCAATACCCACATAAGTGCATACTGAAGTTTATCCACATACTGCGCACAACAAAATTTAAACTCATACACAGAATGTATACTAGGTTGGTGCTTAAAAATAAAAAAATTCTATATTTTATGCGTGACAACCTTTTAGGTATTTTGTTCTACAATTTTAAAATAATTTCTAGGGATTCCTAGCAGAGTTTGAAAATATTTTAAAAATTCCAAAAGAACTACATATCGACTGCTGAGTGGAAGTGATCGACCTATCTCGGCAGCCAGTTCAAAAACGTCCTATTTCGGAATTTGAGTGAAGAACGCCCTATTTCAGAATTCGTTTCAAAAACTCCCTATCTCAGCTGCCGATTCAGAAACGCCCTCAATCAACACAGTTTCAATACATTTTGAAATGAGATGGGACATTTTTGAATCCATGTGTTTTCCATAATTTGTCAAATTTATCAGACGAAAATTTTAAACCTTAGTACCGACCTCTAAAAATGGTTTTAATATTTTTGGATTTTTCGTACTTATTTTTTACATACATACATAAATAGAACAAAATAAGAAGGTGTCCCATACAAAATTTTGATTTTCATAATTTAAGGATTTTTAAGGACCATCTTAATATGTACGTTTATTGAGCTACTTTACTTCGGCTTTTGTCACATCCGGATTTTAACACACCCATCCACTGTCAACTCATAAATTAAACTAGAATCGCATTTTAAGCTTACGCACAGCTGTTATTACTTCCATGTCGAAAAGTTATGGCATGATTATTTAGCAGCAAAAATAAAACAACAACAACATCAAAAACCGGAATGTGTGTACATAATATGTTGTTGCATCTTATTTATAGTCAATTTGGCAGCGGCAATCATAAAATGTGGAAAGCGTGGCAAATAACAGCCATGCTACTGTGCGTATGAATAATAACAGCATGTATGTATGTATGTAGATAATGTATGTAAGCCTGTGGTTAAAGAATCGCTAGCAAATGACTCGTAAATAACACTAGCAATTTTACGTTCTTCCACTTGCACACTAACAGATATCCATTGTCAATGGCTGCCAGAAACTCCACAGAGCAATTTATGGTATGCACTCTCATATTGCTACTTATGCAAATATGCTGATGAGTGTATGTGACAATTATGTATGCAATTATGCGGAGATAAAAACTTTCAAAGAAGAGCGTTTAATAAATTTAAATATATCTCCGAAATATTTCAGGTAGTAACTGTGTAATGAGGGTAATTTTAAGAAAAAGTGTATAGCATTTTATGCTGCCAGAAAGCTATAAATATCGGAACATCAATCAATCAATCGTAGTAATCATCGATGCAACCACACAGAGCGCAACACTTCTGTTAAACTTAAGTGCCCTAGTAAGTTCAGCCGAGCTTTACGGTATAGATGGTGATTGTGAGAAAGCAACATTTTCGACCAAAATATGTAAAAGTGTCCTTTGGCCGATTCACAGAAGCGGCAGAGATCGTTTGACCAAATACCTAGTTTGTCCAAGTCGCCCTTTAGATTACAGTGTCCTGTAACGCTTCTTTATTTTTCCTTTGACAGATCATAAGAAGTTGGGTCTTCTCTAAACTACATATGTCCTTAAATAAGTACTTTTCCTGGATTGGTCATACGGAGTACCACCAGAGCCCTTCTGTCATAGCTCTTCTTTATTTTCTGAGATCTTCTGTGATCGTATAAGAACTAGTTACCAATTTGGGTTCAGACTTTATGGGTTTAAGGCTGGGTTTCTAAACAATTCTACCTAACTATATTGAATCTTCTTTCATCATCTCTTGAAAATGAGGATAGCGTAAAGCAATCATATATCAGACGTTGAAGCTGTGTGAGTGACATTTTCACCGTGGATAAGGTAATTTTCGGCGCTGCCGCTGCACAGTGCCGCCTTAGTAGGCACAAAAGTTTATTTATCCACTAAAACCACACAAACCGTAATTTCCCTATAAAGTAAATTATATGCCGCCACGCTATCACTGAAGTTAACAAATTTTATTCCAAGAGTCTCAGTAAGAGCATAGCCCTGGTTTACCGTTTTTTTTTTTCTTTCCATATATGTATGTTTATAGTATGTAAAAAAATACAGATTTTCGAATACAATTAAATGAAAAGTGAACCAATGGTATACCAAAAAACTTGTTTTTTTATAAACTAAAAAAAAGTTGATGACTTTTCGAACGAAAAAATTTTTTTTAAATAACGAATTTTTTGAAAATGCATAAAATATTTTTTAACTAAAACGATATAATTAATTAGTAAAATGGCAGTTTGCAAATTTCAACCGGCTAAAAGGTCGCGCAGATCTTTATTAATTTTATTTTTGGGGAATGTTTTTGCTTATTTTTTATATAATGTGCAATTTACAAAAACTGGCGTTGATTTTTAATTTTTTTTAATTTTTTTGCAAACGATCTCCCGGATTTTGTTTCATATGAAATTCGGGAAAATCCGTCACCAAAAAAAGTTCTTAAAAATCAGCAGGATTTTTTAGCAGTTCAAAACTGGCACTTCGTTAGAATAAAATTTTATGGGGCATTAAACTGCGTACCCAAATATTCAGACTTAAAAGTTGAAATGTGCAAATTTGTTGCATTTTCTTAAATTTTTATAAAGTTTGAAACTACGATTTGGTTAAAGCTTTGACTAAATTTTTATCGAAAAATAACAAAAAAAAATTAAACCGGAACACACTCTGAATATTTAAAAAAAATCAACACGTGGACACTTGTTTGAGTCACTGTATATTTAAAGTATAACTACTATTTATATATTTATATATAAAGTTAATTTTTAAAAGAGGTGGACACCTAGTTAAAATATCTTAAAAATATTCTAAATATTTAAACTAAAAATTCCTTAATACTTTTGTGTAATTTCTATCAATTCTGCTTTAAAAACAGGTGGCAAATATCTGCAAAATATTTTCATGGTAAAAGCAACTTAAACCTGTTTCGTCATATTGTAACCATATTTAAATTACCTAATTCCTCTAGTTAAATTTTCAAACGGTTGGCAACCGTCATAGGTGTACTTTAGAAATAAACTCATTTCAAAACCATTTCAATTGCTACGCATATTTTAGTAACTGCTTTAATAATTTGAATTTAATTCTAAAGGGGAAAATTGTACTAGAAGGGAAGAATAAGTCCACCCCTATGGTTACGCCCTTTTTGTTTCCCTTATATCTATAGCAACGACACTGGGCCAAAGTAGGGTTGCTACCCAATTTCGTGTATATATAGTGGGTTGGGAATTTATTTTCTCTACCGCCTTTCAAATTCCCACATGTCAGACATTGTCAAAGGCCCCCTCTATGTCAAGGAAGAGATCACTTTCGAGGGCAGACATCCCTGCCCTGCCCTGCATGCATGCTGTCTTGGATGCAGATTACCTTAAACTAAACATATTTAAGAAGAGTACTTGGCCAACTGGGATTTGGAGCTTGCATATACGTGTGGGTATGTGTCGTTATTATCTCGCGCGCGCACAAACCGCACTTGGAATTCCCAATCAAGTAGACGTCTTGCGGCGCTTATGTATGTATGTGTTACACTAATTCTCGAGGCAATGAAATATGTATATGAAGGCATATCAAAAATTTTAAACCAAGTACATAGATGGAGAAAATTACTCCGAAATTAAAAAAAAAAACATATAATACGGAAATAATTAAATTTTTGAAATACCTACTCATTCGTCTTCCTGAGCTGAAAATATGCCCACGCTTTTGCTAAAATACATACATATGTAATAAAAACGTGTGGTAATTTTTACGTCATTATATTTTATTATATATTTATATTTTGCATATGTATGTATATATCCAAATATGTATACACCTTTGTAATATATGTACATATATCATTAAACATATACACACATCCAACTACATATATGCACCTACAGAAGGGTACGTACCATAAACATATATATGTATGTACATACATACAAATAAAGCCCTCCTTATTAATACACACAAAGAAGTAATGACGCAGTACTACGCACACACGGAGGTTTGAGCTCGTAGTAAAATGTATGTAATACTTCTAGTAAATATGTACACATATTAACACTGTTTTTCAAACTACAGTTACACACATGTACATAATTAGGCATATAACGACTTATGTATGTAAGTATAAAGAATCACACAGCCATCTTGGAATGGACTTTTGCATCCTTCTCACACGCTTCCCAAAACATTTTCACTTTATCTTATTTCATTTTATTTTTGATGCAATTCTTCATATTCTCACTTCTCACACACACACAAAATGGTTTCACGGAACTCCTTTCACATGTGTGCGCGTAGGGTCACGTTCATATGCCACATGACGCTTGCCACGCGCCACATATCAGAATGTATAATTTTTAGACTTCGTTTTGCGCGTGTGCTGGTTTATTTATATACATATGTATTTGTGTTATTAAATTTTATCATCTCTTTTTTCGGCTTGACTTGACGCGCAACAACAGTTGCCAAAATATGACGGCAGCTGCTTGTTGTAAGCAGCTTTTCACCTACGTATTTCTTCGAACGAAAGGGCAAACACACACATATGTACATAAGTAGATATGTGTGCGAAAATATGTGTAAATTCCTTCACATGTATACATATCTACATATAGTACAAATTTGGTATTTATTTTAAATTTGCATAAATTTTGCTTCTGTTTGAGTTGTAGGTTCTAAAGTATTTGCAGCACTTCTCACTAAAAATAAGAGTATGTCAAGTTTGCCAAAGTCACGAATTTTTGAAAGCTTTTAGCTCTCGGCCCAAACCGACAAACGGTTGTATCGCCAAATAATAAGAAGAAGATAGTATCGTAGTGCAGTAGGCTATAGTCGTTCTGACAGTTAAATTATTACGCTGCGCCTTATCACTTTCCTCGCAATAAACTGTTGTTGCGTTTATAGTAAGTTCGTTCAAACGCGCGGATACAACATGGCGTATGAGTAACGTTATTTCCTGCTTATTTTTGGCAATGTGAAAGGCATTTGTCGCAGCGTGGTACTTCCTACTGCTAACTATTATTTTTACAAAAAAAACTAACCAACAGTTACATATATTAGCAGTGATGTGCTAATTGACAATAGTTTTTAAATAATTAAAAATATTTTCTGTCAAATTTAGAGATGGGATTTTTCGTTATTTCAATCAATATGCTTTTCCGAGAAAGGCAGTACATTTTCTGCTAGGGAATTATTTAAGGGCACACCTAACAGTGATGCCAAATTATCTGGGCTTAGTTTCAGAACTGAAAAGGGAATTTCCATTGATAGGATAGAACAAAACTAAATACATAAATAAATATTAACGTAAAAGTTAATGCTAGATGATCAGGCTTGATTCCTCGTAAACTCTAGAGAAATACCGAAATAGCACCATAACTTCTATTTCTTAGGCTTTGTAGTTTTTTCCTAAGCAACCAATTTTGGTATGGACCTCAATAACTTTCTTGAAATTTGTGCGCTATTATTTAATTCACGTAAATTTTTCAATAAATATACATACAAACATTAAATAGTTGCAAAATTTATCGGACCTAATTCAAATTAGTATGAGACTACCCTCGAGGTACACCCATTCAAAAAATAGATAGAGATATACAAACAAAAATATTTCCTGCTATTAAATTCGGTTAAAAAACGAAATTTTTCAAAATTGTTCTAGTTTGAGATTGAAAATTAGAATGCACGTTTAAGTCTGAGTTTTAAATTCAAAAACTATATTGTTTGCAAAACTCAAAAATGCTTAATTGACATACCTTATTATATTGCTATCGTTGACTAATGCAAATGTAATTCTATAGAATGCTAGCAGACCCGGCGAACTTACGGATTGGTGGTTGTCAGAAGGCATATTTCCAATGCCATCTTAAATAACCTAGCAAAAGTGTATATGTATGCATACAAAGATACGTAATAGCTTCAGGGCATTTTAAAGGCGCGACGTTACCTTATAAAATATCCGCAATTTTTTCTAAGAGATGGTACTGATTTCATATATCTCCATACCATGTTAGAGTACTCTACCATGAACACTTCCAGAGATATGCAGTGCGAAAAAATCGGTTTGTATGGAAGGTGCCACGCCCCCTGCACCTAGCGGTATGAAATATACTTTACATCCGATTCTCATACCTACCATATATGCACAAAAAATTGCATAACCATAGGTCAAGCCGAGCACAAAGGGGTTACTTAGGTATACGCGGCGTATGAGTAACATTCTGTCGTGCTCAATTTTCATATAATTTTCATATAAATCTTGCGCATTTTTATTTGACCACTCATTATTTCGTATTTATCCATCGATTTTCTTCTTCAGTAGCTTGATTTTTATTTTTTTTTTTGTACCAGAACAGGCTTGGTTTTTTTTTAGTTTTTCTGCTATTAAAGTTTGTTTTTTTTTTCTCATTTGTTCATAAAAAAAAATAAAAAAAGCTGGAATGATTAATGAATTTGTCAGTAACTATAAGGCCTATCGGAAAGTGATGGATAATTTCATCGACTTTCATTTGCCGTATTCCATACTAAGATTTTTAAATTGGTTCTGTAAGATATATGTACGTGATTAAACGGAACCAATTTTGGCTTTAGTCAAATAACGCTAAATTGCAAATATCTCAAAAACTTATCCATAGAAAAAAAATTAACTCGATTTTCGAAATCACCGAGCAATTCTACATAGCAATTGGATAGTGGCATCCATAGAACATTTTTGCTGTAAACCAGTGTTATTTCTTTACCACACAGCCAAAAATTCTAACGCGCGTGCGTATATTCGCTGTTGCTGTTGTTTTTTATTCATTTAAAATTTAAACGTTATTTTGCCGCACCACTGTTTTTTGCCTGATTAAAATTTGATGACAGCCGTAATTTTACAATTCCGACAAGAGCACTATAAATATATTTACAGGTATACAAACGCATAAAACGATCCCAATGACACACCAACACATTTAAATACTACGCTTAGCGCTCCTCTAAAGTTAATTTATGCATACATATGTATTATAGAAACATATTTAAAAATTTTGTGCAGTATACTATACTATTTTCATATGTGTGTATACGTATGCGTGTTCATATGCTTGCGACTGCTATGCGGTTGTCATTAACCTCGTCGTTCTGTCGTCAGAATGCCATGCCATCAGCGCTGCCGGTTCTGCCTGCCACCTGTCTAAATAAATAAATAATTAACAGTATAAAAATGAACATTCGTTAACTTTTGAGCTTCCTGCTCTCGCATTCAACCCATATCCGTTTTATAAGGGTTTTAATTTTATTTTTTTTTTAATATTTATTTATTTATGTAGTTACATATTACATGCATACAAATATATGTATGACTATGACTATGACCCTTTAATATCTAAGCAGCTCAACACTGTTGTGCATGTGACAAATTAGTATGCACGGAGTTTAATGTATGTGTATTTATGTATGTATATAGGCGTTGAAATGTCATAGCATGTTGTTAATTTGTACTGCCACGCCGCACGCCTTAAAATAGGCCAGCGTGGCAATTTCAGTTGAGTGTTAATAAAAAATGTATTTCTATGGATGTTTATAGCACACCCTGGCAAGTGATAAATTTGTGGAATTTAAAATTTGTTTGCCAGTGAGTTTATTTATTTATTCAAAAGTTTATTTTTGAGTTAAATTTGTAAGACCCGCTTAATTCGGTTTACCGCTGGAAATGATACACATGCACTTGTATGGGAAATCATACATATGTTAGGTTTAAAGGAAAGTCATATATTGAATTGAATTAAATATTGAATAGGTAGGTAAACGTATCGTAAACCGCGTATGAGAAGGGAGGCGTATAATAAGAATACCCGCAAATTTCTTCCAAGTACGCAAGTAAAGCTATTGAGCCCGAAAGTTTAAACTATAGTTCTGCCAATGATAATTACACTTCAAATGCTTAGTCAATTACGAATTTATTTTGCATATATTTCATTGCCTAGGCTGGAGAGCGAACAATTTCTTGCTGCTTGCTGATAACACGTCAGTGATGGATGAAGTTTATGTCGCTAATTTTCGTCTATGTGTTCTTGCGAGCATATTTTTACATGCACAGAATGCCACAGAGTCCTTATTCGCCTTCTTCTCTATATTGGAGCACCACGGTAGTTTACTATCAAGTTTCATTCCGAGGTACTTGGCGCTTTGCTTCACGTGCAGGGTCACCCCATTCAGCTTAGGTAATACCAGCTCATAACCTTGTATTTCCTGGTTAAGACAACCAGATATATTTTTTCTACATTTAAACTAAGTCCCACTTCGATTGGCCAAAGATGTATGGCCCTGCCTGCTTATTGTGACGAAATATCCTCCACATGTCAATAAGTACTTTTAACTACCATCCCACCAAAGTAGCGGCGATAATACGCCTCCTTGCGGCGTGGCCATGTTAACCAGTTTGGTGATTTCATGCCTCTCATGCGACAAAACATTTCTGCAGCTCAACTTACTGCTTTAGCAGTTCGAAAGTATGGAATGAGCTTCTATCGTGTGCATTGGTCAAAAAACTTTGAGATATTTTCATTTTTGATAAAATGGCGGCTCCAAACGAAAGAATCCGATTTTCGATCAAATCTTTTTCGTAAAGCTAAAAAGAAAACATATATAAATAATTTTCACTAATTTAATTCCCTACATCGAAAATGGTGGCACACTTATCTTAGACAATGCATTATCTTCAGTTCTGCATAAATTCTGCAAGATTCCATTGCGAAATTGTATTTGAATGAAAACTTAGAAAAGATATACACTCAAATAGGTAGTTGCGCATGTACCGTATACGCCCTGTAGCACCACACACATCCTGTTAGCTGGATTTTACTCGCATGCCTTAATGTAAAAGTCATATATGTACTTATAAAGTAATTAAATATTGGCGTGGAAAATTTTTACATAATATTCTTTATGCACATTCATATGAATGTACATATATATTACTTTCTTCATCATGCATATAAAAATCCTAGAATGAATTTCGAGTGCACCAACAGAAATTGATATGCGGTTTTGCATTTTGTTGATAAGCGATTTTGTACTTTAAACGACGTTATGTACATACATATGTATGACATTTCTGCACTTGTCTTTCTAAAATTCTGCGCAAAATTTATTTAACACCAAAGTGCGCTCTCTCTTCACTTTAATTGCAAAAAAAAGACAACAGCCTATAATACTAACATTATCCATTTCCTTTTTGTGTGGCCTTTTTCCGCATACGCATACGCTTCACTCCTTTCGCATAAAAAGCTATTCAATATTCTTTGCTTTTAGCCAATAGCAGCGACAAGCAAAAAACAATTAACAAGCAGACAGCTATAGTGCTTTCTACTTCAATGCTCGGTCACGCACATGTACAGGCAGACAGATAAAAGGCAAATGACTGCGAGGGCAGACGATAAGGGGATACATACGAAGCTAAACATACAAAGGCGAATTCGCATAGTTGTATGTATGTGAGTATGTGAACGGCTCACGCTTATGGATTAAATGGAAATTGAATAGCTGAACCATGCGGCGATGCATTGAAGTCCGAACAACGTCGATGCGCTATGCGAACGCCTGCCTGTATGTGCATATATATACAGCTGTGTGTATGTATATTAGGGTGGTCCAAAAATGCATTTGAAAAAGTAAGGTGGGAATCTTAATGCTCTCGCCCCCTCGGATTGTTCTATGCAGAAAAATTTTTACCCTGTTTTTTTATTATTTTGAAATCAAAAAACATTTAGAGGTCTCTCAAAGCGTCTTGCACGTTTATTTTACAAAAAATTTTGTCTTTTCATTGCCCTCTTCTAAGTATTTGTGCGTAGAGGGCAAAAATAAGGTAACATTTTTCGGCAAAAACGAAAACGCCATCTGTTTCTCTTCGAGATACTTTCAATAAATAATACTCAGTTGTTAATGTAGGCATTTTCTATAGGACCTCTAAAAAACCTCAAACTATGCAATTGGGTATCCGACTCCTGCTGAAGTTTAGAAAGAAGTCCGATAAGAAGATGTGGTGATCTCCGAAATAGCAGCTATAACTTCTACCGAAAAGTTGTTCTTTCTCCATACAAAAGTGTGAGTTATCTCTAAATAATTTTTGATTTCTAAATAAAAACACATGGGTATAGTTTTTTCAGTATAGAACAAACCATTGACATTCCAATTTTACTTTTTACATGCATTTTTTGACCACCCTAACATACGTGGATAACTGGAATTACATGCACAAACAAACCACTCTGTCTCTTGCAGAGTGCCAGCAACGTCACAACCGGTAGCACTTCGCTTTCGTATACATATGTATGCAGATTTCCACACCTAAAACCTAAATCCAGACGTGCGACATGGCAAAAGCTGGCTTACTTACATCTACACGCATGCAACGCGCACTGAGAGGCACTTACATTTATGTAAAAACGTGTAGGTTAGTTAGTACATATGTATATATGTGAGTATATTTGAAAACTTCTGTAACACATTTGTGCTGCATCCGTTCGCCTATTATTCATGCGAGTATGCTTCTAGTCATAATGGATTTGTATGGATTACCAAAGCGAACGCACAAGCAGAATCACACGGGTGCATGCAGGAATATTTAAATCAAAATCAAATTGGGTGAAATGAGTAATATGTATGTGCAAAACCACATATAGCCATTTACATGCGCTGCCACAGCAATGATCGCTGCTGTGTGCTGGGTTGTCGGTGTTTGGTGCTCGGTGTGTATGGAATCCTTTATGCATCACAATGATATATACATAGCTAGGTAAAGCAAAATTAATAAAATCTAAGTGCTGCCACATAAAACGTATCCATTCATCAAATATAGACATGCCCGTAGCAATTTGAGCCAACATTTTGCGTGTAGTAAAATTTACACACAAACATAAGCCTACGTATGTATATATGCACACATATGTGCATACAAGCTTGTAAACATTTGGCTTTCAATTTCCAATAAAGCACTGAGTAGTGCAAGTAATAAAATATTCCATTGAACCTTTGATGCATGGAGATAGTATTAGGAGTGCTTTGCATTGCTTGTAATGCAGGAAGGCATATAATTTCCCAACACAAATTAGCCATTATTTAAGCCTTTAATTAACAACCCCACTGCCTTCTAATCCATTTATGGCTATCCAGCACACTGAAAACTCCTGTCTTGATTTTTAAATTGAAGTAAGTTTTCATTATACAAAAACTTTGAAAGTTTAAAGTCACGCATACATACATACGTGAGCGTACCTTATTGCACACTCTTACACATACTTACTAAACCATATGTACACACATATAACTGCATTTTATTTATTCACATCACATAAGCGCAAAACTCCAACAAATTCAATGTACGAAATTGTGCGAAAAAAGTTACGTATTAAATTTCCGCCACAGAGAGCACTTCCGCCAAAATATTGCGGCTGCAAATCTAGCCAAAATACGCTGTAGTCCCAATGCAATACCGGAAAGCGGCCGAAAAAAAGTTTTTATTTCCATAAACTTTGGGGAGTTGTGTATGCATGCATATGTGCATGTGTGTATATGAATGAATATGAAATAAAGCTACCCAATACAATACCGACAGCGATTTCAAGGTAAAAAATATGAAAAATAAAATAAAATGAATTTAGTTACGACGCTTGGCATTTAAGGTACCCAAAAAATCCGTGAAAAAAATTGTGAAAAGTCTCAAAGCTTGCAAAGTTAAGTAAGAAGAATTCCGAAAAATCCCAGTTAAGGAAGACGAAAAGTTAAAAAGGCTAATGCCGAAAAAGATCCTCAAAAATCCGAAAACATATTTGAAAAGTCTCAACGATTCCCGAAATATTCCGAATGGTTCAGCACAGAAAAGCCACAAAAATGAAGATAAAATATTGAAAGGTTTCAAATAACGTAATTACTCACGATTCGTTTCATTTTATTCTTGCCTGCCCGATTTTTTGAATTAGACCATTTTCTTGTTTATTTGAGAAATCTAATTGGTTTAAATATCACTCATACGCCCCATATAACTAACTGATAAAATTCAACTTTTCGGCAGCAAATATGAGAAGTACTAAGAGATTTTCACCATGCATACATGTAAAAGCAAGTTATAGATACTTCCACAAATATATATATTTGTCTTCTTGTTTAGTTAATTGAGAAATTGTTTTCTCAAATGAACTTCAAATTAAAAAAGAATTAAAAAAATACATAAAAATTAGCTATTTTTAATGGTGATATCAAAACTTTGGAGGCTTCTAAACATTTTTAATGAATTTCGATTTTTCCCCTAGACCCAATTTTTTCATGAAATCCTGATTTTCCTGTCCCTACCTTTTCACTGATTTTTTTAGGTATTTCCCACAAAATTTCGAGGTGGGTATGAAAAAATAATCGCCAAAAAAGCATTCTAATACACATATATGTATGTATACCAAAACATAGCTGATTCTTCATTTGCTTTGATTTTGCTAGAATCAACTGATTTAACACCTTTTAATAGTGGTGCAACCTTCAAATCGCAGCAAATTTTCCGCTCTTGGCACTTTACAGCTTTAAATACTTCCCATTCCAATCAAAGCCATCTCAAAACCCCACAGACTAACCACAAACCTCGCATGGAAATTCTAAGCCTCTGTTAGGGCTTTTCATCCAGTGCTTAAAGGCATGACTGTATTTACTGACGGATCACATGTGGAATGCGGAGTAGGTGCCGGGATTTTCAAGGTGCAAACAAATTTAAAGTTTCCCTAGATCAGACCTGGGCGGCGCCTGCCCGGCGGGCATTTTCGCGTATACATACACGCTCTGCTTCAGAAGGCAGCGAGAGCTTCATTCAACTGCACCAGTTGTTCGCACGCACACAGTGACATCAATTTCTCGCACACTAAAAAAATTTTCTGTCGAAGCTGCCCGCCTCTGCCCTAGATGCTTAGATCACTGATGGGCATTGCCTTGCCCGCGGGCAAAGCTCTTTTAAGTTTTCTATACATTTTGCATAGGCGCGAGCAGAGTAAAAGCTCTCTCTGCCCAACACTGGCTTAGATAGATGGATATCGATATCGACCCCTTTGCGCGAAATTATCGTATGCGCCAAAAACCAAATTTTACAGGAGAGTTTTTTTTTGTAATCTTCAAAATTTTTTGAATTTTTTTATGATACTTTTGTATGGCACAAGGAAAATTTCGCCCACAAGAAAAAAATCAAAAATATGCAATTAAATTTTAGCGTAATCGTAGAGATTTTAAGTACACTATTTTACCAGGTGATGCGTTGTGGGGTGTAGAATAAATTTACATCAAAATGTCAACTTCAAGCAAATGGAACATATAATAATTGCGCACAAAGGGGTCGATATTATGTGGAGGAACCTTCTTCAACTCTAGAGATCCCGGCGTAAACCTCAAATTCGAGAAGCAGATGTAATGGAAACTCGTTGATCCGAATCACAGAAGCGACATAGTTCATTCTACTAGATTTCTAGCTTATGCAGGGGACCCCTTAATCTAATCTACAGTTAACCGTCAAATTTCCTGTTATTCTACATGACTTATTTAAGGGATGGTTTGTGATTTCCCTATACCTTGCAGCGATCCAAAAAGCATTTACCCTAGCGTAGACCTAGGGTGCTACACTATTATTATTCTCTGAGTTTGCTACTCTCCTTCCTGAGATCTTCCTCGATTGTTAGCCTCAATTCCTGATTATTTCAAAACTGCCCTAAATGGGTTCCGGGGTAGATTTACTAGCATGTTGCGCCTCGATCTAGGAAATCAAAAAAATATTTAAGTTTACCACTTGAAAGATACGCCGAAGTGGAGCTTACAGATTTGGAATATCTACGAACCATTAAAAATCAGAGCTCTGTTAGGGATCCGCAAGGGAAAATGCTTACAAACACACTACTGTCTGCACACGGCACCCAGGGTGTGCTTGTCTCAAGTATCGGCGGAAAATACTTTCTTTGCGAGTGCGCGGCACTTGCAGGACTAAGTAAATGTCCCTTTTCCAAACATTCCTTCACAATATACATACCAAAGTGCAAGCGCCCTCCTTAGGCTGAGGATTTGCACGATTTTCTGTTTTTAAAATGACTAAAATTTTCTAATTAATTGTCACCGAGGTGACAAATTGTTCTACATAGCCAAGTATAATACAAAATACAGTTCCTTCAAATATAAAACTCATTTGCTAAACTCCTGATTTTGTTTACTGGGTGCACCTATGTTGATTACACACATATCTACCCACGTAGCTACACAAGCGTGCGTATCGGGCTTCCCACCGTCTCATAAGTTTTTAATCATGAAATTTCATGAAGAATTTCCTTCCTTCCGGTGACATTGGTGAAGCGGTTTTTAGCGCGGAGGGGCTGGATTGTGGTATGTTTTCACACATATATATGCATGTTATAATGTATTTATGTATGTATATATGTAGAGCCATAAATTTGTATATCTTTTATGTATTTGCTTTACACTGAGCAAAGCATGTGTTTGCTTTTGTTTGTTGGATGTAGTACCTCACTCTCGACCTGGGTTACGCCCCAACGCTTGGTTGCTATATAGATTGTATGCATAAACATAAATCCAAGCCCCTCTTTTCAATGCATTGCATTTTACTATGACTGTCCGAAAAACCTGCGGCAGGACAATTGCTGTGTGATGTTCCGCTTGAAATTCCGGCGAACGCAGGTGCTTTCAAGCCAAAAAAAAAAAAACACAATAAATGTGCGATGAATGGCTTTAACATAGAGTGCATTTGGGGGGCCATCGTTTGAAACACATACTAACACATATACGTACGGAAGTAGTTTCGGGCAGTGGCATTCGTTTTTTTTTTGTCTCCATCTTTCGTTGGACAAATGTGCTCCCGTTATCTGTTGGCGGCGATTTTATTGCACAGCCAAGGGTGTTAAAACAATGCCATCACATGAGATTGTTGGCGCTTTCATAAAAATATGCATTCTTCAAAAAAAAAAAACAATCCACAGCTTAAAACCTATTGTGAACGCATGGCTGCTCTCGCAAACGTTGGCCTAGCTGTGTCTAGCTCCGAGCTACTATCTGCTGGCCTGGCTTTGCTATCTGTTCACCTTCATGTACAAAAAAAAAACTAAAAAAAATCTTACGTCATCGTGCTTGTATGGAGATAAATATCCTGCAATGCTTGCCTTTAGTAACGCCAATTTATTGCTTTTTTGTGTTTTATATTTGCATTAAATATTTATAGAGGATACAGACGTATCTTAGGGATTATACAGTTCATTGAAACTTTCAGTGCGAGCTAAGTGGCTTTTTTATGAAACTCGTTGAAGTGAAAGTTTGTGCAGAAAAAATATCTTCGTTGGTAGCAACTGAATTTTCAATAAAAAAATATATCGTTACCTAAGCAAGCCGAAGTTCAAAGCCCCCGTTGCGGCATGAGCCACTGCAGTCTGGATTTTGCAAAGTTTTTGGACATTTGGAATGGAGATCAAGTGGAGATCGAATACAAATTCCAAGGCCCGATGGTGATTTTCAAGTCTACCTCAATTGAAGAACCCACCCATTCTCTAACAAAAGAGCAAATTGTTTGTATGCAAAATAATCTGAGTGCTCCACTTGCGAAAAGCTTGGATATCAATTTGAATTCACACTTTATTCAAATTTTTGTCGAACCTTCAGAAATTCTCAAAGATTGGAAAAAGAATTTAACAGTTATTATTTTAAGGACCCCTAGTATATGTATATATGTATACGACAAAAAAAATTATTTTATATGAAAGAAAATCCTTAACACCCTAGATAAAAAAAAATTCTCAAAAATCAACGGTGGCTTTTAGCTATTTAAAACTTGCTTTTTATCAGACTGAAATTGAATGAGATAAAAAACTGCTTGCTAGATCGTTTTCAATTCTGAATAAGAAGATTGCAATTTTTATGATTTTTTTTTACTTAATTATTATTAATTAATTTTTGTGATCTTTGTGTAAGCTTCCAAATTTTTATTTATGGGGTTTCTGTCATGGATTGAACTATATTTTAAATGAAAAATATAAAAATAAATAAATAAACATAGGTTGCAAACAAGGCCGTATTTAGAGGGGGTGTATTTAGGTGTTCTGCCACGTAATATAACGTTCTTAAACTATAATTTGATGGCAGTTCAATAGATGACGTTCGGTGGAGGTGGTAATAGTTGATATCCATTGGCCACAGTGCCTACCCACTACTTTTTGGTCCAATAAATATATATTTGTTTATATAAATGCATAAATGCAAACATACTCTGGTCTCCCCTCCAACTGAGTTATTTACGGTCCTTCGGGCCGGATATGAACCTGCAACCTATGGATCCGCACTCCACAGTATTTTGAAATGGGGTTACTTGACAGTGCTGAAACCAGAGGCGTTAAATAATGAGAAAGCCCATCGTTTACTTGTGTTTATTCTTCTGTTTCAAAATGAATTCTGGACGGTGCTTCCGCATATTATAGGCTAGCTCCACATTCTCTAATTCGATACGACTTTTGTTCTCGACTTTTGTGCGCTCTTTTAGTTTTAACCCTCGCAAAAACGAGTGGGACACATCGTGAATGGCTTTTTCAAAAATAACAACATAGAACTTGTTTCCGTTGATTATCCCAAATTAGCAAACAAGTAAATACTTGCGCTTTGTACCCTATACTCATGAAGTGCTTGTATACTCGCATCGAAGTTCAAAAAGTACTCGGTACTTTTATTTATACGGATGTTGGTAAAGAATGAACTATAAAAAAGTAACCAAAATTAAATAACAACAAAAATAATATTTTAAAACTTGTCAAATTTGGTGCGGCTATAATTTTTTCGACTACTGTACATAAGTTGACTATGATTACTCGGCCGTGCTATCACAGTATTTTAGTATTTTTTTTATTTTTATCAGTATTTTTCTTTTAATCAAAAAAATATTTTGTTGCGCATTTTCTTTCATATTAAATTTTTTTTTTCAATCTGAATTTTGCACCTATTATTTTGGCTATTAGTGTACACAAGAGTTGCCCGCAACCTTCCCACAACTTATCTTCTTTCTCTTCTTTTCATTTCAGATAAAACAAAAAGTGAATATCAAACATAAGTTGGAATAAATTACACAACAATTAAAATATTCAACTTCAACAACTCAGACTGGTAAGTCTACAAAGTATTATTTTTTAATTTCTTTAACTTTTCAAATGCAAATGTCTGCTTTCAACAATCGCAACTCCCTTTATTGCCCATAAAAAATATTCAGCTGCACATTCATACAAATGCTGCTCCTACATACATATGTACATACATATGCACGTATACCATGCACATTCTACTCTGCCCAGACAGACATGAAGTGTGAGTGATCATTAAAACGCATTAAAAAAGTAAATTAAAAAACTTGCAAGCACTTCACTTCACCAATCTCAACGCCAGTAAGTAATTTGACTTAATTTCCGCAATTGTTTGCATTACATTCATGCGGCTGCAACTGCGTCAATGTTAGCATGGCAGAGCAGGACAGTATTGCATAATGTTGTCAGCAAAAAATAAATAAAAAAATGAATAGACACGCACACACTCGCACACATGCATTTTTTTTTTTATGTAGTTAATGTAAGCGCACTTGTTTGCATGCGGCAGTAGACCGCATTTGAGTATTTGCATTTGTGCTAATGAAATTACCATTTCGCGGCATTTGTCGCCCGCAATGCGCGCAAATCATTAACGCCAGCAGTGCATTTATGCAACGTTGCTGCAAGTGTGCACATTTTTGCAAACACTCATTTTATTTGTTGGCGTCGCACAGCATCGTTGTCTACCACCCACTGGTGCTTGCAAAGATTGACACTGCTTTTTCGCCCGCCAGCCGCTCTACGAGTATGTAGAGTGGAAAACGTGTTAATGAAATAGATTCGCGTCAACTGCACTGTCAAGTACTTGCATAGGAATTAAGTGACACTTGTTGTAGTCTTTTTCTTCGTCAAAAGTCCTCTTTATGTGTTGGAAGTGTAGTGGCGAGAAATATCCGTATTTACATATACTTTTATTGGTTATAAAGGGCGGAAAAATATGCTACTTAGACTAATTTGGTTAATAATAAATGCAACTGTGGGATGGAGAATATCATAACCACTTGCAAGTGAATAAATTTAAGCATAAAACAAGTGTAGATGTATCGACGAGGGTTTCCCTGTTGAGTATATGTGCAGAATATTGCTCAAAAGTGAAGAGCAAAGTAAGCAAGCTGTGTAATCAGTATTCTAATTAGCAAAACGCTTTTTTATAAATGTATATATATGTATTTAAGACATAGAGATTTAAAAAAGAGATCCGGTAATGGCATTAAACCACAGACTGACCCCAGACTGATCCATTTAAGAGAAAAGGCAAACAATTAGAAAACTGTGATCTCTTTACTTTTCGAGAAGAACAACCCAATAATATTTAGGTACCTTTTATTTTAGCCTTGAAAATTCACATTTTTCTGTTATGTTGTTAACAAAATGTATTATTTGAACATTAATAAGCAAGAAAATTTTTATTTTCCCTGAACTAGAGAATTGCCAAAAAATTTTAATTACTAAATCAAAGGGAATATCAAAGGAAAAAATGATTCCAAGCCATTTGTTTTAATTAGAATAACCCCTCTGTATAAAAAAATAATTGTTTTTCTACCCAGATAGAGAGTTTTATGGTGCATAACATAATCTGCCTTACCCCGAGTTTCGCCCGGAAAAAAAATTCACCCGAAAATTTTTTCATCCGCCCATACTTAGTAAATACATGAAAACGACAAGTGAAAAGTGAAATGGTTTGGGGCAAATGAAACTCATGGTAAGGCTGAATATTGTCTTTTAGCCTTCCAATATGATGAAAAAATTCTCTAGAAAATTACTTCAACAGTCAGATATTTACTAACTTATCATATAGAAATTTAATATACTTCAAATTTCTACAGAAAAAATTAGTACCTCAATGGTAGTCTTTTGGGAAGCATACATATTCTGCATGGTCTCACTTTGGTATCTTATTTGAGATATATGTATGTACATACATAGTAGGCAGTGTTTATGGAAGCATCGGCAAACATGCCTTTAGCTGTTTAAGTGCTGTGTACTGTGGCCTACTTACGCGTAGGAGGGCATGTTCGGCATGTGTGAGCGAAAGGATGTATGTATGTGAACATGCAAATACCCTGCAGAGTAGCTCCAAATTAGTTAACCAAAATTTATAGTTCCGTACTAGTTCTTTAACGCCAACAACGAACCAGTCCGATACCAACTACTGTTGAAAATACTTATGTATTTAAATATGTATTTGTATTTGTATATGTGCATATAAAATGCACTCATAAGCTTATTATACTTTATTTACCAGCTTCGCATAATTGTAATACTTATAAGCATATTCTTGATACATTAAACAGTCAGTCCACTCATAAACCTCAAACCGTCGTGTTCTTTATTCTCTCTCTACATGGTAGCAGAGCAAGGTTACTGCTGTAGTGTCGGGTGTCGGAATTAAATAAATAAAATAAAAATCAAAAGTGCAAAATCTGCTGTAATAATAAAAATAAAATAACGCTTCAAGTAAGACTTTGAATTAATATACATATACATATATATAAAATTTATAAGTGAAATTATAAGCTAAAATGGAAAAGGGTTTTGAAGTAGAGAAACTCAAAGACCAGGAAAATTTCCACAACTGGTGTTTCGCAATAAAAAATATATTAGCATTCAAAGGTCTGCATAAGTGTATAACCGATCCTGTCACAGAAACAAACGCTGAGAAATTAACTAATTGCAAAGCCCTGTTAGCTCTAAGCGTAGCGCCATCGCTGTACGTTCACATATCCAGATGTGAAACAGCGCTAGAAATATGGCAGAAACTAAAAAATCTGTATGAGGACAAAGGCTTAACAAGAAAAATTGGGTTATTAAGAGGCCTGATCTCTTGCAGATTAGAAGACTGCGAGAACATGCAATCATACATTGATAGAATTAAAGATAATTCTAATAAATTAAATGAAATTGGTTTTGAGATAAATGAGGATTGGCTGACGGCGATAGTATTGGCTGGTTTAACTGATGCATATAAACCATTTATAATGGGAATTGAAGCATCAGACTCACAAATAAAATCAGAAACAATAATCGCTAAACTGTTGGACTCTGATACCAACACAACCACAAAAAGTGATGCATTTCTTAGTAAAAAAAGGTACGAAAATAAGCAAAAATACTTACAAAAGAAAAAATGCACAACTTGTGGAAAGAAACATGCAGGGGAATGTCACTACAAGAAAAATAATGCACAAAATGGCACAGCAAAAAATGCATTCACAGCGTTATTAACGAAAAGAAATAACGACGACTGGTATCTAGACAGTGGTGCATCGTCTCATATGACACCAAACGATAATTTGCTCACTAGCAAAAAAAATTCACTCGTTGACAAAATAATGTCAGCAAATGGAACAGCTATGACAGTAAGTTGCGTTGGCAAAACATCACTGAATATCAACGGGCAAGAAATTGTAGTTAACGAAATTCTACACGTGCCCGATTTATCAGTAAA
>NW_016160135.1:43489-69737 GCF_001687245.7 Rhagoletis zephyria | reverse complement strand
TATTGATAGTAAGTTGGAAAATTAAACATCAAGGTCATTTACAAAAATTGTTTGTATAAAAAATAATTAAAATAATAAAATAGATGAATAGCCTTACCATAATTACCTTAATTACCTCTCCAATGATACCTAAATCTTGCATATTGAACAGGAATTAGTTAATAAGAAAATCTCTTAAGAAAAAAGTTAAGAGAAAGAAAATTCAGTCAGCTTCTGTTAGCAAAATTTTAACCAAACCGAAGACCATTGCGCGAAAAATCATCATTTTTTTTGTTTGTGCCTACTTACATAAATGCAGAAGCACTTAGAAATAAGAAGCTTACTGAAATATGTTCAAAGTTCAAATTCTTCTTCACTGCTATATATCTGTGGACTTTTGACAAAACAACTTCTCTCGAGTGAGGTCACTTTCTTTTCAAAGCAATAATTCATTGAGTTCTCGAATGATATTTTTGTTTTTAGTCATTAATAGGAGTAGTTCAAGATGATATCTTAATGAAAGTTAAATAAAAATATAAAATTTTTGAATGGAAGTTCCTTGTAATTTACTCTAAATTCGAAGCTACAGAAGGCACAGAGATTGTTTTGTCAAAAGTCCACAGATATGTATGTACATATGTATATTGTATTTATTCTTATCAAAGTTATCTATTATCATCTTATCAAAAATATATCCATAAATTTTTATCTATAATATGTTGTGTTTGCTATGTATTGCACGATACCGTTAAGCCCACACGCCAACAGCAAATGATATACCAATTATGGCAGTAATTGGCTTTTTATTGCTGTATTCGTAATATCGTAATACACATTTTTCGCTATGGCGGAACGCTAGAAATACAGCTAGGCTATGTGAAAGAGCGAGAAAGTAAAGTTGAGTAACGCAGTATTGCGTAAGCAGCGAGTGACTGAGATGAGCATATTGGCTGTTTGTATTCGTCGTGTTATAAAGCCTATACATGGCTATATTTCTATTGTTGTTGTTTTAGCTAAAAATCCATATTAATGGCCGCCGAGCACCAATCAAATGTCATTTAATAGTAACAAGTGGTTGGTGTAGGATGATTCAAATGAAATAGAATTACAATTACGCGGTTTGGGCGATTTATTTTTGAAAGAGTTTATAGCTCATTGTCTAACAAAACCATATAAATCCCAATTTCAAACTTTGCACAAAAATTCTAAAAGTTTCACAAAGTCCCACAAAAAAAAAAAAAACAATTATTTTTCTTTGTTTTTTTTTTCTTTCTCCAACTCTAAGTGACACGTTTTAAGAAAAATATAAGCGCAGAAATAGATTCTTCATGCCAAAAAATCCCTTCAAGCATTTTTTTATGCAAAATTTTAGCACTTATTTACGACACTAAAGCAATATGCTAAGAAAATTTTTTTCGCAATTTTGCAAACTCGAAATTGATTTTGGTTTTGGGTTTTTCGCTAAATTTACTTATAATTATATGTAGAATCCTTCTGCGCTATACGCGCCTAGTCGAAAAAATCTCCCATACAAATTGACCCGCCCTAATACACATATACCTATGTCTATATACATATATCTTGATTCTTTTAGGCTGTTACAAACCACCGTTATGCGAACAAATGTTTGGGTTTGCATTGCGTAGGGCCGTTTCTTTTTCAAGTAAATTTTTAAGATCTAGCCGCCCTTTAAACATATGCACCTTTATTTCTTCTCTTCATGCAAATTTATTAAAAACTATCGCCTTCTCCACACTCTCTTCCAGGCTTCCCAAACGGCGCCGCTGCTGCTGCACTCTATTGCAATGCTGCCTATCCCGGCTTTTATATGCCCAACTTCGGTGTTAAGCGGAAAGGTGGTCAAATTCGTTTCACCTGTCAGCAGACAAAAAATCTCGAAAATCGTTTCGCCAGCTCAAAGTATCTCTCACCTGAAGAACGTCGCCATCTGGCACTGCAACTCAAACTTTCCGATCGTCAAGTGAAAACGTGGTTTCAAAATCGTCGCGCTAAATGGCGACGTTCCAATCAAAGCAAGCGTGCACCTCCCTCACACCTGTTGAGCCAAGCTTTGAGTGGCGGTGCGCCTGGTGTTGTGGATAGCAGTGGTACCGCTGTTGCTACACCGCATAGCTGTAGTCGAGGCAATGGCATCTTGTCTGAGGAGGACGATGATGATATTGATGATGTGGAAGATAGCGATGAGGAGAAGTAACCTAAAAATTTATTGCAATAAGGGTTGGTAATTGCAAATTGCAATTGGGATAATAAGTAAACTTGTTTCACCTAAGTGTTATTAACTTTATATTTATTTTACGATTAAGTTTTGAATTTGACATAGTATTTGTATTTATAGTTCCAATTTATGAAAATATCGTAAATATATTTAAGAAAATTTACTAAACCGAATTATGGGTTTTTCGTGGAAAAATATCTACGCCGACTTTTTTTATTGTTGTTGCAGCTTAAAATTTGTCAGCAATAACTTGACAACTTAAAAAAATGTACTTACCTGTAGTATTTGACTATGATTTCATGGGTAGGATTTGAATATCAAACCAGAAATTAAGAGTAAAATTTAGAGATAAAGCTAAATCATTTTTTGAGTCGTAAAAACGTGTTTATTTTATAACACGCCGCCTCCTTAGGTGTCTAAAGGCATTTTAATCGATGGAAACCGCTTAGCAAGAACTTTATATAAGGGACCAAAAATAACTATTAAATAGCTAAGATTTTATTTTTAGATCATTGCAAAATCGGTATTTCCCAATTTATTTATTTTTTTTTTTTTGATTAAGAATAATCGTAAAATTGATTTTCGATCATTTTTAATAGTTGTAACGGAGGCTGCGTATTTATAACCATTTTAATATTTTTATTTTCTAAAAAATTTTATCTGAAAATGACGGTTGTACATACATGAAGTGTGATCAAAAAAATATAATTCATAAAATAATTATTAAATTTGTTTGGGATAATTGAAATCTAATTTTAACGTTTGAATTATGTTTTTATTTTAGAGATCATAACTATTACGTTTTCGGCTTTATGTGGGCGCAGTGACGTAACTCCAGAGTAGTGAACAGGGACGGTAATCACCAAAAGTAAAATAATTTGAATCACCATTTGATCATTATTTTAAGATTTTTTGATATTTTCGCTCAAAAATAATAATTATAATTGTTGAGTTTTATATTTTGCTCAACAGAAATTGCATATTACAATTTGTTTTCTATTTTTTCGATCACAAATAATGATTATATTATGCTAGTTTCAAAACCCACCAAACGGGGCACTCTCAGCGGGTAAACCTAATTCGAGTACTCTGAGTGTAATGGCAGTATTCTTTTTTCCAAGTAAGCTTTTGTTTACGAGATATTTGAGATTCGTGAGTGATGTAGCAAAACGAACTTCAAATTCGTGTTCAGGGCACAAAAACACATTAGGGCTAGGGTACTCCTTTCAAAAGTACATTACGCTGCTAATTAACACCAATCCAAGGAAATTATCCTCTTTTCGTGGTATTCTGATTATTTTCAAATCGGGAAAAATTAAGTTATTAAGTGGCAGTTTTTTTCAACAATTACTTTGTTCGATATTGCTGCCGTTCAGCAGGGCAGAAATGTGTCCCCTCGATAATTTAAGGGTACATCTATCGCCAGGTCACCGTTGTTATTCTAGAAGAAGTTTAATTACAACCTTTTTTGAGATCCAGTCCAGAGGTTTACGCGAAAATCTGAAACATTAGTAGCATGCCTCCGGTTTGGATGTGAACATGCTGAAATTTCTAACTCTTATCTTTCTTACTCTGCCTGTGGTGGAAATCGTAGCATATCTGCCTGACTCGCTTGTGCACATATTGTGATCATCCCAAAATCCATTAGAGAAGGAGGTAAACAATATGAAATTCATGATCATCCGCATTTAAATTTTATTAGGTCGGTGTTATGCAGACAAACTTTTGTTTGCCAAATTAAATGGCGGCTGCTTAGTTTGCTCGAAGGTGGTTATGTAGAGTTTGGCACAGGGTTGCACGTTCACTATGGTTTTCATAGCTATTGCCAACACGAAATGAGAATTTCAGATGTACACAACGCGCACAATTAATATATTTTTTCTGGTATCGTATAGGCAATTAACTGTGCCCTAATCTTTGAAGCTCTTACAGCATAAATTCAGTTCTCTGGCTTTCGGTACCACGGCAATTTTTGTGTATAGCAACAATTGTCTAAAATTTTTGTATATGAAAACACCGAATTTGCTGCAGTTTGACCAAACAAAACTAGTTTGCTGTGAGAGTCGCCATGGTCGCTCTCTCCGAGTTTGCTGCAACAACATTTGCACGCAGTTTGCCAAACAAAATTTCTGCATAACACCCAAGAATGATAGAATACAAGATTGCGCCAATGAGAGAGGATTTTTGAGCGTAATTTTTACGTGACGTCATCTTGGTGCAATTGCGAGAGAGAAATGCCAAAACGCATATAAAAATATGTAAACAATGCAGAAAAATGTGTTAATTTTAATACTACATGGCCCAATTTTGCAGGAATCAATAAATATACAAAGATTGATTAATTAGGAACACGTAGCAATAATTTTGGACATGTAGCCCTTTAGATAAGTACGATTTTTAGCACATGAAAAAATGGATGTATTAACAGTGTTTGCAATTTCATGTAGACCAAAAGGAAGGTGTGCAGCAAAGTGAATTTTTGGACTTGCCATTTTAAAAAGCCATGCAAAGTGCATATTTATATTTGTGGACGGTAGCCAACCACCATAAACTCCACAGCTGTTGACTCCACGGCTTTTATTTGATGACTTTTGTACCATTTTCGAGAGGATGCATGAGTGTGGCTTTTTTGGAAGGAAATATTCTATTTCAGTAAAACATAATTTAAGCTGAACTTTTGAATGTATAATAATTTGGGCAATGTTTTGTATTAGATACGTAACAGCGCGGTAAGATGCCGCTTGAATTAGCGCCTGGCGACCTTATCCACTGGTGCATTACCTCATAACAGCACTAAAAAGAATCAGGTACTAACAAAAATAAGTAGGTAGTGAAGTTCATGTATCTATTTACTGTAGAAACTGCTTTTGTATGTACGCCATTGCCAGCAAACTAAACCAGCAACTGTCTACATTCACCAAGGAAATATACCTACTACAATTCACCAAGGAAAGGCCAACATATACTACGTTTATACGCACAGAATAATCGACTTAATTGAATGCGCATTGATACCGTACACATTTCGCTCTGGTGTTTATACTTACGGCTTTATATCGGCATCAAAGTAACCGTCTTCAAAAGCAAACAAAATTAACTATTTTCATTTGACATTTTATAAGTTAACATAATGGAAAGTGATAAAAATCTAGTTTTATTCGGAATTATAAAATCGTGGCAAAGAAAAAGAACGATTATTATTAATCAGCTTTTAAAGACTGAGGCGATTATTTGGAATTTGAGTGGAACAGCTGATCTCCAATTCGCTTTGACTGAGAGCGGTGTTTATACATACTTTCTAACTGTCTGGAGAAATAAACTACCGATTTGAAATGGAGTGTGAGCCAAAACACTTCGCTCTTTCAAAGCGAATTGAAATTCAGTTTATACATATGTTTTGAATCGCGGCGAAATGAAATAAAGCGACTTATGCATGCGTATAAACGTAGTAATAGTTCCATGTAGAAGCTCATAGCTCACACACATAGCACAAAGCTTGATTTGGGGTTTAATGCATGTCCTCGCCGGCAGAACTGCTTCCACTTTTTCGCCAGGTTTGTGTCCGTAGGAAACGAAAAAAAAACTTATATAGCACGCTTTCCTTTTGTTTTTGCTATTACACTTTGCCACTGCACACTTCATTTTGCTTTTTAATGTCTCAATAATTGTTTAAAAGCGCGCAGAAATATTAACGCACAAATATTAAAATTCTTATTTGGTTTTTTCGTATGCTCACATTCAACAATTGCACCAAGGTGACGTCACGCACACAGCTCATTCTGTCAAAATCACAAAGAGCGGATTAGCGGTACCACGATTGGCGCAATCTCTATTTCTCTCAATCGTGCATAACACCGACCTTAGACAATGGCAAAAATAACGTACGGTCATTTCGTTGCCTTACATCACATCCCTATCCCGCACGCTTTTAAGCACTATTTACATATAAGAAAATGGGCAGGGTTTTATGTAGTAACTGAAATCCCGTGCAGCTAACTTTTCACTACTCTTTTTGATAATAATTTTTACTACTCTTTTTGATAATAATTAAAAATTTACATTTTATTCTTCTTTGAATGACATCCTTGCGTTATTTTTTATTTGCTATTTATAGATATATGTATGTATATGTAGATCTACATACATACATGCATGTATGTATATATTAAATAATTATATATTGTATTTAGTTTAGCAGAAATGCATAAATCTCTTCGAACATGTAAATTTTTGTAAATTTTTATTTTCATAATTATACATATATTCCTGTAGCTACATACATAGGTATATTTATGCAAATAGTAGATACATAATTGTAGTGTGGGTTTATTTTTTGGTCCTCTATTTATTTATAATATTTCTTGGTATCTGTTAGGAGCAAAGTTTTTGGAATTTATTTGAATGAAAATAGATTGCGCTATTTTGTTAAATTATTTTTAACCCTTAAGTTTTTATTTGAGACTTTTTAACCTTTTTGAATTTAAATGGTTTCATACATAGGCTTGAGTTGTTCACTTTCTTATAATTTTTTTAATAATTTTATTTTATACACCTTTTTTCCTATAACACTTATTTGATTTACTATTTTTGCTGGTAAATTTCAAATTTTTCTTTTCATTTTATTTTTGCTAAATTAGCGCACAGTTATCTATGTAGCGGGATTTACAAATAATTTAGCATGCAATGAATTTGCAGTTTTTCGCCAAGTTTTTACAATTTTTTGTGGTTGGAATTGAATTTACTTCTTTTCAAAGAATTTTAATTAATTGCATCGCACGAAAATAACAAAAGTATGGTATTTATACTATGAATGGATCCATTTTTTCCTAAAAAAAAAATGTTTATATCATTTGTAATGCAAATTAAACTCAATTTTATGAACATTTTAAAAATCAATGGTTCGGCTTAAAAAAATTTTATTTAAGAAACTATTCGATATTTACACCTGCTTGGTTATCAAGTTATCTGGTTAAAAATTATTACTCTCTAGTGTATTTTGTGTTTGTAAACTGAGTTAAAAATATAACCACATATCCAGATAACCTGATAACCAGGCAGGTGTGAATACCCCATATGTTGCTTATGTTGACAATTGCCCGGTTATCAAGTTATCTGAGTAAAAATTATTATTCTATTGTGCATTTTAATATTGATCAAAAAAAATATAACTAGCTAACCAGATAACCTGTTATCCAGTCAGTTGTGAACGCCCACTATGCACCATTTAAATTAATTTGAGTTGCCGCGAGCTCCAAACACAATCACTACCTTGCCAGATTTGCCTATTTTTATTTACCATTCATTAACATGAATGTTTATAAAATTCACCAAATCATCACATGTTTGTAATCAACATACAAATTATTAAATCGCCATCTTACAAGCACATACAAGCATACTGCCTCAACAAGCGAGCACCAATCTGGAGGAAGGCAAACTATATTTGCAACTACGTTCCAAGACTTTATTTGTGATTAATATAAATTGTGATTACATTGTGTGTGGGTTTATTGCCCAGCATCACTTAACATGCTGACATTAGAAAAATGCATAGAGGAAAACAATTACCACTATTTTACAGAAGAGTGGAGAAGTAAAATTATTTCCAATAAAAAATGCCCAGTTCCTAGAAGGTGTGAGAGGAGTGATTGTGATGGAATTTCACTTGATGAATGCCGCTGAATGCTTGATGAAACACTATAGAAGGTCAGATCGATCCAAATTCTGAAATAAATCCGGGGAACAATCATACTTCCTTTTTCCATCGATACCTAATAGGATTTTCTTGAATCTTCTTAGAGATTGACCATTATCCCATTATAAAGGATGAAAAAAACTGTGGTCCTAGAAGGGGATTTGTTTAAAGAATGTCAAATGTCTATAAATGAAACTTTTTGCTCAACTACCATTGGTTGGAACATATTTCTTATTTCTCAGCTGAGTATTAGTAAAAAGGAAACATCTCTTTCTTGTCTAAAGGGAACAAGTGAGGAAATTTGTTGGGACGAGGATGAGAATAATGACTTCTTCACAGATCTTAATGGAAATGAGATAATTGATGACTTCCTATATTTGAGACAAGCTGATACCATAATAAAGCAAGAGAATTGTTCCATCAATGGAATGCAAATTCTCGAGATTTGGGTTTATAGAATCCTTCAGTTAGAAAACTTGCAGTTCAATTACAACTTGATCATACTTAGAAGGGAAATGAACAAAATAAAGACCCTCCTTGCTTGTTTAATGTCTTATGGTTTTGGTATTACGACTGATCTACTGCACCTATACGGAGATCTAGAATCTGAAATTCTGGATGCAAACCAGATCCATATACTCTTACCAGCTACACTGACCAAACAGGAAAACTATACAACCAAATATCTGTATTTTCCTGCTGAAACATTATTTGTTTCCTTGTTCCCTATGCACAATTTTTCTAGCTCAGAATTTAAGAGGACAAAGTTTAGAATAGAAGAATATGATGAGCAATCAATTTAGAGGATGTTTAAGGCATCCAAGAGACAAGGCGAATGATCACCTCATTTTAAAAACCGTTTTAGATGATCATTAAAACCATCTTAAACTAAATGTGGCGAGACATAAATCAAATCGTGATAATTCATTTTTTTTTTTTATAATCAATTTTTACAAAATTACCATTGAGGAGGTTGAAAAATGGCCTACCTATTTTGTATGTACAAATAACAAAGCTTGAGGCTGCACTTGTGGCGTGTCAAGCAAATGGGAGATTGAATGATTTGTATATGTAAAACAATGCGCAGAGAAATCGAATATGCCACAATTGACCTAAACACGGCAAATTTCACTCCAAAAAGGTGGTGAAACGACAACTTAAAGAAGCAGTATAGATGTCTATGCATTGCTAGAGAAAAGCCAAGAAAATCCAATCTGGTCTGTGATTTCGAAAAGTTATGTGAGGGAGAGTAAAGCTGGAAAAAGACCATTAAGGATGCCAAAGGAGAGAGCTACAAGGATAGCGAGCTCGACTACCACGGAAGCATGGAGATTTGTCAACAGAGTTAAAGGCAGCAGCAAATCAATGTCAAATTGGTACCGCGATAACAGTGAACCATATTAAGCACTTTTAAGAAGAAAAAAACTGGTAGTAAAGCAAACGGAAATGCTGATTTTGGAGCTCATGACCTTAGTGATAATAATGGAGGTGGCAGATCAAGCTTTTCTTGGGAAGATCTTAATGCATTAGTGGATAGTGGTTTTAGTCGCTTTATCTGCTTCTAGTCGCAGCACTTTAGAGAAGACATTTTTCCATTTGCAGATTCATACGCAAATACAGTTGCGGAAATCTAAAAAAAAAAAACTCTTCACTAAGCTTGAGTTCTTCAGTCAATTAAAAGACTTGTTTTTCAGAGATCTTGAACTTATTCATACAATAGGGGGAGTCATTATATAAAGTGACCTTCAAAAATACTTTTTTGTCCTTTAAGGACAATAATATACGTAACCAAAGGCGGATTAAGAGCCCTTATACCAAAAGAACTGCTTTGGAAATATGTATATGGTGTAATTAGAGCAGAACCTACAATGTTTGGTGATCAGGTGCTTCAAGCGCAAAGACGATACGAGCAACTACACCAGGCTAACAGTTGATATTTACAGGACGTCACTAAGACAGTGTGACAACTGCGGTCGTTTAGGACATACGAAACTGTCGGTTAAAAACAAAGAACACTGTTTGACGAGTGGGAAAATAAATTGTAAGGACTCTTGAAAGAGCCCCCAAAACTTCCGCTGTAGCTATTACAAAGCGCTTAATGAAGCTCATTTTTCAGAAGTCCATTCTCAAGTTTTGCGAAATTGTTTACATTTGCTTGATTTTAGGGCATATATACACCGCAACAAGTCTTATATATCATCGAAAACCGTTGCTAAACGTTTACAACATGGCAGAGAATATAATTTTTACAGATGAGTCCACATTTCATTTATTTGGATCTGATGGGCGTCGATTTGTGTAGCGCGAGGGTCAAGCGTTGAAAAACTAAAACCTATATCAGACGATAAAACCTGGAGGCAAACGTTATGGTTTGGAGTGCACTGCGCCCTAAAGAAATAATGAACAAAATGGACTACTTAGGAATTAAAAAATAATAATTTGGTTCGGTCTGCTGGCAAATTAAATATTAATGCGATTATTGCCTTATGAAGAATAATTACCAAAAACATTCTGCAATAATTATTAACAAATGGTTGTTATATGATGCCAGAAAGTACGGCCGCATCCAGCCCGATGTCTTGACCTTAAAGCCATTGAGCACCTGCGGACGTACCTGGAGACCAAGTTGCGTGAGCGCCAGTTAAATAGTAAAAATCAGGTTCACATTCAAATTATCATTTGTTGGCTTTTTATTTAATCAAGAAATGTTACTGGCGACAAGGATGGGATAATGAGTTAAACATAATAAAAAAATCGCGAAATTAAGAAAACAAAATTTTCGTGAAATTAAATAATTTAGTAGAAATTAAATAGTTAATTAAGTACGGAAATAGGAGCGGTTAATCGAGCGACTAAAAGAAAAAATCTATCGAACTGACACTACCTACTGGCTGTTAGTCTTATGAAGGCCATATGTATTTGCCTGCTTTCATTGGCGAGCATGGATATTCTATATCAAACTTTTTAAGAGATGTGAGCTGTGTGATGTCATTAACTACTGAGGAAATACAACCCCTTGTGAAGTCTGTCTTGGCTAGCAGGATACAAGGAAAGGCGCCTCAAAAGCAAGAGTTGTGTGTGTGTGTATGGAAAACGATTTGTTAAAAAAAAAAAATTGTATTAAAGTGAGTGAGTAAAAGAAATAATAGATCTCATTTTCAAATATGTGATCATAATTCACGGCCATTACATAAATTTAAACGAAATGCGCAATCAAACAGCTATCTGCTCGCTTCAATGCGATTTACCCATAACGAAATTAACTTTTGGCACTTTATGCGCCCTTTGTTTGATAGATTACTGGCGCTGCCAATAGTTTAGGCGATTTCAAACTAACCACACTTTTATCAAAAGCAATGCTCTTCCGAACATTTTCTCTAGTCAGCCAGATTGATAGTTACGAAATTTAACGATGAAAATAAAACAATGTCAATAAAAAGTTGGCTAATTTGTGAAATAAACATTTCAATTGCATTATAGGAAATACATTGTTAAAACCTATTGGAGCTTTGATTTAATTTCTTCACAATAAGATTTCTGTAAACAATAAAGAAGCATCATTTTCGTATGATCATATCAATTATTTAGAGAAGCAATTGTTTGGCCTCCAAAGTTGTCAAGCGAGTGATTTGAATTCAGAAGATCAATATAAGCGAAATATAATTTTCATTGCGGTTCGCGATAACATAAATTTTCAACTTCTTGATTGAAATTTTTTTTATGGCATTTGGTTTTGAATCGCCAAGCGGTAAGGCTTAGAATTAACTAGGAATAAAGATGGATAATAAAGATTCCAGCTAAAAGATCGTTGATGTCTTGAAGCTGTTTTTGAATTGATATTTGGTGCAGCAGGTAGTGATAGATAGTGACATACCTACTCAGTGGTTTGACCAAAAACGATAAGGTCAAGGAGGACTTAAAACAAGTCAGGATTAACTCTGATTCTTTTATACAAGACATCGAGACGCAAGAATTCAAGAAGAGACACAAATGATATTCGGCCCTATGCTGAATATCGTCATCGTCATCGTTGACGATCGTCTAAGCGCATCGTCACATCTATCGCTTCGTCTATGTTTTGGTATGATGTAGAGACAATGTAGACGAAACGTTGTGAAACGGAAAAATACGAAATTGTGTTAAATCGGTTGGATTTTTGTATTGTTTTGATATTTAAATCAAATACATGCATACATAAGTTAAAATAATGGAATGCGAGTTGTTGTTTTCAAGCTCGAGCGATGGAGAAGAGAGCAGGAATTTGGTGGTTCAACGAAGAATATTAAGGCAACACGCAGACATATTTGCCTTACCTGTTGTGGTACAACTATTTTCGATGTCCTGGGCGCACTCAGTTTTCAGACTTTGAGCTTTTTTTGATGGGTAAGCCCTCATGTGGGGCAATTTTGCAGCACATTAGGCAAAATGTGCGCGGTACTACTGATTCCGTACTAATGTTGAAAATAAACTCGGATAAAAAATTCTAGTGAAAAACTACAGCAGTTAGTTTGATTACAAAATGGGCGACGACGCTGACGAGCTGAGTGGCTCCTCAGGTACTAAAGAAAATAAAAGAATACAAGATCGAATTCTTTGACGAGAGAGACAATGGACAAAATATTTCTAACATTTTCATAAGACCGTTAACCATAAATAGTGCGACAATGAATCAAAAAACGATGGAGAAAGTAATTTATTTGTATTTCTCTATATCGATGCAATACCTACTACAAGCGAAAGAAAATCCATAAATGCTGTAGCAGTATCACGAGTGCTTAAAAAGTTAAAATATGTAGACATTGACGACGTCGTGGTCAAAGTGGGATATGGAAGGGCAAAGATTATTTGCAAGTCAGCGCAGGTAGCCGCCAATAATTTGGCAAGAGATACGAGATTCGGTCAAGAAGGATACGATGCAAAAATAATGTATCGATAATATTTCAAAAATGGGCATTATTTTCGATATACCCCCTGATATTAGCACGGAAGAACTATTAAAGGAAATTGAGTCGTCGATACCTATTCTAAAAATCATAAGAGTCGAACGTAGAGATAAAGATAATAAATACACTAAAATACCAACTAGACGTGTTAAAATTATTTTTAAAGGCCTGGCAATACCAAAAACTGTTGTATACGGTTACAACAAAATTGAAGTGAAGCATTTTATTTCGCTGGCTCAATGCTATAGATGTTATCGCTTTAATCACTATGCACAGCATTGCAAGCAGACAGTTAACAAGTGTAAGGAGTGTTTTCAAGAGCACGGAGTGGGAGCTGGTTGGCTGCCAATTGTTTGTGTTAATTGTAAAAGCAAACATTTACCGACTGCGAGAGACTGCCCGGCTAGGGTTAAGGCGAATGTTATAAGGCGAACGATGGTAATAGAAAATAGAACGTACAGGGAAGCGCAAAAAAAAGGTCTCAGAAATTGTAGGCAACCGGTTTGATTTACTGGAAAACTACGAGGAAGAATATTCCCTGGCCCCAAATAGAAACACAATTAATCGAGTGTCCAACAATAATACAGAAAAAACCAACTTTATGCATAAATTATTACCCGAATAGGCAATCGTAACAGACAAAGGGAGGAGTTGAATTCAACGCGGACATGGCTGGAATGGAGAGAGGCCATTCAACCTGTTAAGATAGCAAAAATAACCATGAACTCCAACAAAATTGTTAGTACACAAAATACTTTCAACGATTTAAGCCATGCTATGTCCACGCACTTAGCTAACAATGTCGATGACAGACTAAACTATAAAACAATAAAATTATTCAATAATATACGAGCAGCATTAAATAAAATAAATAATGAATTTGACAGCACTTTAATAAATAATGCAAATACAAATGGAAATGAAAACATTACATTTTAATGAGATTAGGAAAAAAAGAGCTACTAGAATTATGTTTAAATAATAACGAGATAGATGCAGCAATATTGTCAGAGACTTGGCTGAACAGTAGTAACATAGAAACCAGTATGAATGGTTACAATTTTGCATTTTCCAATAGACCAGATGGTTTCGGAGGAGTGGGGTTCTATATCTATTTGAGAAAAAATATTAAATTCTCAACATTCACAATTAACAGCGATAATGTCAGATGTACATGGAAAGTAATACATAAACTAACGAATAGCAATCATAATCCCATAGTAGTAACCATTCATAAAAAAATTAAAGCCAAAACATCTCTACAGCTAAAATTATAACATCGAAAGTTCTTAAAGACATGACGGAGGTGGAAGTCGGACAAAATTTAGAAGAATTTGTAAAAACATGTAAGAGTACGTACCATGGAATTTTTCTGAATTTTTACTTTGACACATTTTTTGAGGTTATGGTATTTTTGTGTGTTTCTGTTTTTTCGGGTATGATTTCATTCATAACTAAACGGCAACTCAAAAACTCATTATGGTATAATTATTTACGCTGTAGTACCATTGTTTTTGGGAAAATGTTCATATTCAAATTTAATATGTATACAGGGCTATCATTTAATCCATCGTACATAGTCCGATTTTTCGCAAAATCTGTGACAACTTTATAACCGACTTCGAATAGCTACGAACGTACATAACATATCTCTGCTTTGAGTACATACTTACAATAGTGGCCAGGTAAAAGTTACCATTATTCGGGCCTATTACAGTGGTCGTTTCTACGTATATCGTTGTTGTTTTTATCTAACAAGGGCTTCAAATAGTCCTTTATGATATCATTACATCGAGAAGCATTTAAATTTTCATTATTAAATGCCAATTCACTAACACATAAGTAAGTACGTAATTCTAACCCAAACCATATAAAACTTGTATCGAAACTAATGCAAGTACACAAAATTTTTAATACTGATAACTTTTATCTGACCACCACTGTGCGTTCGTACTAATTCGGGGATTCAGTGGGCGCAATGTCGTAGATTTCATGAAAATTGTACTACAATGATTGTGTAGTGATAGCCTCCAAAAACTTGTGCGCGCAATTTACCTTGTTTTTTTATGTCATACGTTGGTGGGAATATAAATAGGTATGCGACATTTTAACAAAGTTTTGGCTATTATTTTATTTTTTTGTTTTATCCATTTAATGTTTATTATTTTTTTATGAAAGTATAGCTCAATATCTAGCAAAAATGTACACAAATTGGAAAAACTTGACAAAATTTCATGAAAAAATGTCAACCTTTTTAGTCAGAATTTTTCGAAAAATTTTTGCTATACAGCTTTTCAGCCCGTTCATTAGTATAAAATAAAGTGAAAGTTTGAAGTAGCTAGCAACTACCGTTAATTTTTGGTAATTTTTTGCTGACGGTGTCACGCATTTTCTTCCTGACAAAGTATGTACATAGGTTCGACACTTTTTTATATGGAGGAAAATACACAACACCGTCAGCAAAAAAATGACAAAAAAATCAACGGTGATTGCTGGCTAGTTCAAACTTGCACTTTACTTTTTACTAAAATTTAAAGGGCTACACAACTGCAAACCTAGAATTGTTTTTTAAATTCTGAATAAAAAGTTTGGAATTTTGATGAACATTTGTGGAAACTCCTCGATTTTTTATTAATTTTGTACAATGTTTGAAGTTTTTATTTACATGATTTATGTATGTTAGATAGTAAGCGACACTTTTATGCCTTTTTCGACACGATTCTACTCCTGAAAAACGACTTGCACTCGACCTGACACTCACAACGAGATTGATTAAATAAACAAAAGCAAAATAGCCAAAACTCGCTAAAATATCGCGTTAGTATTTATTTACCGGCCACCGTAGTTTCTTTTATATTTAATAAACTTTTTTTCTAAATTTTTTGAAAACTCAATTATTTGTGAACTTTTCTTCTTGCGAGTTGCATTTTGATTTCGAGATTTCGCATTTTAGCATTAATTATTGGAAAATATCATTATTTTAATTTAGTAATTTAATTATTGTTTTCCATAAGCTTGCTTTTTGGATTTAGGATGCTAATTTCATTTCTATCTGTTTGGTGTTATAAATACTAAACGTATAACTAAAGTATACTGAGTAGAAAAATTATTATTAGTCACTAAATAGTTGGTAAATACAAATACGTTTGTTTGGGCATTTTTCAAACATGCAATTCTTAAATTAACACAATAGCATTTTTCTTTCTTTTTTTTTTTGAAAATAAACTATACCGCCTTAAAAGTGTTTTTTTTTCTGAATAGGGAAGACTGCATTAATTTTCAATGCATTATTTTCAATACAACTCAGATTTAGAATTTTGTCTTAGCTTAAAATGTACACAGAAAAAATTGCAATATTTGCAACTCCTGCCCATTAATAAATGCCTTTCCGCTATGCATAATTTAGTAATTTGTTTCGTTTACAATTTTCTTAATTTACAATAGCATATATGTAAATAATAAATTTGGTTATTTTTCTTTTGTTTTGCTTTCATAGCACATATGTATGTAGTAGAGAAAGCAGAAAAAAGAAAGCAATTAGTTGTGGTAGTAATTTTACAATTTGAGTTGCATTATTAATTGTTTTACATTATTTTTCGGTTAGCTATGTATGTATGTATATGTAGAGTTAACTAGGCATGCAGCGCTTAAATTCATAATTTCATCATTAATTATATTCAATATTTTTGTAGTATATTGCATATATAGTATGTATATAGGTTTATATATATATATATGTAATAATGCATGTACACATGTACATATGAGTATTGTGTGTTTGTGACCTACTTTTCAATTTCAACGCTTTGCTAGTTAATATTTATAAATGTTTGTAAGTATACCATATATGACATATGTATATATTTATGTATAAGTATTGTAAAATACTAATAGATATATATATACATATATATATATATAAATTCATACTTTTATAACTGTATAACTTTGATTTGCTGTTTTATTTTATATTCAAAATTCAAAATGCTGCAGTGTTCCTTGCCAAATGAGTATTTCATTTTACATTACTAATTACATACAAACTTTGTAATGCATTGCTGCTTACAAAAACCAAAACAAAAAAAAAATAGAAAAAATAAAATAAAAACGTCTTGCAATCGCATTATTTTTGGTGTTTCTCATCTTTTCTTTTGCACTACATACTTCTATTTTCCCTTTCTCGGCTTATAATTGTTGACTTATTTGAACTTTATTTATTTTATTATTATTTTTTATTCTACATTCAGTCCTCCTCTTCACATTCTCAAGTGAGATTCGCCACATGCGCTGTATCCATGTGCTGTATGAGTGTGCGCATAAATGCCATCTCTTTGCGTGCATTTTCCAATATCACTTTCGGATCATCCGAGGTGCAGCGCAAACAATTTGGTGCGAATACCATCGCCAAATTGGATGAGTCCATTTTGGTACAGCTCACCACATCGGCGTGGGAGAATTGTTGCAAAAAGTGCACCAAGTAGGTTAAAACCTTGAAAAGTTTAAAGTACAATTTTAAGGAAAATCATATTGACTAGATGATAGATGACGCCGTGCGGCAAAACCTCAAAAATCGAAGCAATAAATATACTCACAAAACTACGGGTCAAATATAGTAAAACTGTGTAGTTTTTCTCTTTCTCTTTTTTTTTTTAAAGGACTTCGAAATTTCAGAGATATGATTATTACAAAAAAAGAAAAACACTTGGGTAACAGATGAAAAAGAAAACTTCGTAGTATTTAAAAATGAATTGGTGCTTAACGTAAAATTTTTTCAACAATAAATGTAAATTTTTAAGGATTTTTAAGAATAACATTTCAAAGCGACATTTTAATACCTATCCGTTCTTGTGTACCAAAAACGATAATCTTTACGAAATCTGCAGAACTTCGTCATTCATTTATTGCCGAGATTGCTATTCTACATTGCACTGATATTTTTTTAATAGTTTTTTTTAATTAATCACACCTTTGAAATTTAAAATCTCTTTAAAAAAATTCTGATGAAGTCCCGAGAGAAAAGCTAAAAACACAGTTTTACTCTGTTTGGGCCCCTTGTTTCGCGACTATATTGATTTTTTAGTGTAAATTTTACGAATTTTTACACTCATTCTATTTTTAAAGCTTTGTTAAATATATACATAGCTAGCTTAACCCAGTTTCGAACTTACCAACTTATTTAAATCAGGCAGCTTATCAACAATTTCTTTGGCTTTAACAGGGTCCTCTGTATTGACACATTCCTCATAGAATTGGTCCGGTATGAGAGGATCATATAATTCACGATACCACAGCTTCAACAGACTAGCAGGGGCATGTGCATCCACTGTAGAAAAAGTAAAAATTGTTAAAATAACAACAAAATTTTAATTCTAATCAGTATACTATAGGTGTGAGTTTTTTAAGTTATGAATATAATAAACTACATATCAGCCCTAGTCTTGTTTACGAGGAAAAGAAAATAAGAAGGGAAACTTGCGGTGCTTAAAGGCGTAAATCTAAGTCTCTCCGTAAAAGTGAAATATCTAAGGATAACTCTAAATACGAAGCTGACATGAAAAATTCACGGAAGGCTTTGCAACACTGGACAATTGGCGAAAGGTGGCGTGGACTTAAAATGAGGGTATGTAGTGACAGTTAAGAGCTCTAAGAGTCTTGGAAAACGCACGCATCTCTTCAAAAATACTGAAGGAACGTTGATTCGAGTGCCAGGAACTGCCGAATTGCGTTTCTTTGGAGCGTCCAATTGGACCGGACCAAATTTTAAGACCAAGCATAGCGGTAAGAAAGCTCATGGGTGTAGTTTTGACACATGCGAACCAACAAAAAGGCCTAACAGGTTGATAGCAAAATTCTTTCTCAGACGGAGAGTCAGTGATCGACGAGCTTTCTTTCGGGTGATTCTTCCACACTGTTAGGCTTATAGCTATCACAACTTATCCTTTACCCTATTTTTTTTTCTTTTGTAGTTTTGAAAACACCCTTTCTTTTCCTTGTGTGCTCTATGAATCATCTTTATTAATATCTTCCATTAATATTACTAATTTACAATTATGACCATAACTCACCCATGCTATTTTTATAATCAGGAACTTCCCACCGATCTATACGACTCTTCAAGCAGTTAACTTCATCCACATCGGCAGAGACGCGGAAAATTCCCTCAGTTTGTTTTCCATTCAATATCAGAACCTAATTTCATGTTCAATGTAATTGTAAAATGAATTTGAAATTGAATATTAAAAATGCTTTTCACTGCCACTCACATGCTCCGACAAGGTTGTTTGTATCCATGGCAGTTTGCGGAACGGGAACTTATCCTTTTGCAAGTCCATAACCTCAGCGATTGTATTGCCAAACATACTGACACGTAGTATTTGATTCTATACGGGTTAGAAAATAAATGATTTAATTAATATAATTTTCTATAACTACATTTTAACAGAGTATAAGATGTCTTTCTTTTTTTAAATTTAAGTGGTTGAGTGCAGTATGCGCTTGAATCGTTTCTTACCCTCGCCTGCTCAACTTCATCTTCTGTGGGCTTCTTTGCCTGCCGACGACCATGACTACCAATGCGATCCAGTCGTCGACAACAAACAGTTGCATAATGTGAGATCTGTACGTGTATGGGCCATTTGCCCACCTCCGGGAATGATGTGGCGAAGGAGGGATCACGATGGCGATTCATGTAACTATTTAAAGAAATTGTTAATTTTACAAAGAATTAGGTAGTGAATGCTTTCTTCCATTATGCAAACATACTTCAATAATGTCGGTTGAAAAGTGGGCGATGGCGGTACAAAAGACAAACAAATAGCCATTAACTCCCAGCCGCGTATAAGCGAATCACGCTTCGGATTCTCCGTAGTCTGACGGCATAGCTGCACATACAATTCATCGCGTAGTCTGTGGAATTTAATTTCACTGATTATATACAAGTTTGTAGGCGCATTTATTTTTATTAACTTACTGTTGCTGTGGCAGCGCTGCCACTATTATATCGATCGCCACCGAATTGAGACTCATGCCAGCGCGTGCCTTTCGATCGCCCATGTAAATTTGCACCAATTTGAAGAGTTCGATGGCAGTTTTCTTGTCTGCTTTGTCGCGTGACAATGCCAACATGGGTCGGCTAATGGGTTCCGCAGTCCAGCTGAGCATATCGCGTACCGAAGACTAATGTAAAATGAAAATAAATGAGGAAGTGTTAAGGACTTTTTGAAGGCGAAAATGACTATTGGAATTTTGAACTTTTTGCAATTTTAATTTTTTGCATTCTATTTTATAATTATAAAATCCAATGAAGTAGATTGTTACATTGGAGAGCTATTATTAATTTCCATAAAAGCTGTGTTGAAATTTATGCAATTATGTTATTATAATAAGAAAGTTACAAAGATTTTCGTATATTTATCGATATTTTTCTGTATCGAAACCGATATATTTTTCTCCAATCTTATCGATTTAAAATTGTACCGATATCAATAGGACACTATTTGATCGGTGAGCATCACTACAAGTCCTATTATGGCAGGACCGAATTAAACCTTAACCCTTAGTCTGAACCGTATACTGTATTATTTGTAAATTAAAGCTAAAACCTAAAAAGATTTCGAAGGTACTTTTTAAGCAGCGACTTCGTTTCCGTACAAAAAAAACTGGCTCGCTTCTCCAATCGGAACACTCAAACATTCAATAGCTTTTCTCCTTTGCTACCTTACCTTCTTGCGAAAAATGCCCTTCGAATGCAAATTTAGATTGTCAGCGGCAAATTTCTCAATATCACATTCCTTCATGCACACCAGCGTGGTGGGCAATCCGCCCAAATTAGGTGGCGCACGCTCGCTGGGCGGAAAAATTTGCTGTATTGTCGGCTTCAATGACGGCGGTGGCAATCTGCTCGTACGCGACATACTAGCCGTACCTCCTCCTCCACTCACTCCGCCACCACTTTCATCTTTGGCATAATGATGCAAACGCACACTACCACCACCAGTGCTAGCAACAACACCACCACCACCACCACCACTGCCAGTAGTCCCATTACCATCAACACCAGTAGAACTGCTGATGCCGCCCGACTGTGCGATGCGTGAAATTTGTCGATTAGGTGAGGGTAATGTTTGTGATTGCTTTTGCTTTGAGTCGGCATCGAGTTGTAGATGCTGATGTGGTGGCAAAGGCGGTTGTGGTGGCAGGTGATGATGTGGCGCAAGTGGTGGTGTATTGGAGTAGAGTTGATTTTGTTGTGTTTGTATTTGTGATTGAGATGCGGGTTGATGATGAGCCAGTGATGGTTGTTTTTGTTTATATTGCTTGCTGCTGTTGTGTGGGTGTGGCGTGCGTCGTGTGCGTTGCGTCATAAAAGGAGATTTGATATCGTTGCTTTGGTTTTTGTGCGAATTCGGAAGCGCGTTCAGCGCCTTGGCTGCCAATGCCCTCGAGAACTGCCTCCACATTATCAGAGCTGTAATCGAATCGAATTAGAAGCAATTAACTCAACTGATACTAAGAAATATATATACATCTTGAAAAATACATACATATCTTCGCGTCCTGAAGGATCATATGGAGGATACTGATATGCGTAGTATGACACGCTATCATCCATATTGGCATAGTCGTCGATCATGCCATAATTGTGCTCTAAATAACCACCGTGCGTGTCCGAGCCGCCATCTGAATCTTCATTGTCTGGCTCATGACCGGAAAGTGAATGCTCCGATTGACTGTCTGAATGGTAGGAGTCGGAATCGATGGGATCACCGAATACGTAATGTCCAGACAGTTTTGCTTGTTCCATAATGTAGTTCTTAAGCGGTAGTAGGTGCTCGTGCATTTCCTGTGAGTTTAAAAGAAAAAAAAATGGGGGCATATTATTGTTTTTGTTGTCATTTTGATGCATTTTACACACTCATACCTGATCCCAATTGCTATAAAGCGGTGAAATATTACCGTTATCATACTCTGCATCACTGTTATCGGCATTCAGCAGATTACCATGGTGTCGCGAGCCACGCGAACGGCGATGTTCGTGTTTGCCACCGCGTGAGCTATCATAGTAATGCTCATTCGAGCGACGATTTGCGTGTTTATCCTGGGGAGAAGAATTTGTGATGCATTTGAAAATTTGTATTTGTTAAAATTAATTAATTTTTGTTTGTTTAACGTTTTTAATTTAATGGCTGATCGCTGATTTTAGCTTTTAATAGTTGCTCTGTAAAAGTTGAAATTTGAAATGGATTTGTCTATGGAATTTTTGGATGTAAACCACATCTTTGCTCCCGGCATGGGCCAAATTCGGCATCACTTGGGGACCAGTTATGGACTTTTTTGGGGCTAGTTCGGGACTTTTCAGGACCTTTTATGGAATCATTTCGAGACTAGTTCGAGGCTAGTTCAGAACTTTTTCGGGACTTGCTCTCTGTTAAACTATGTACGTATTTTAATTTGATTTCCATTCATAGACAGTTTGAAATCACTTACCATTACCAGCGCCCTCTCATGAAATCAAGGAGTGCTTTCTTAGCAGTATTTTCTATGACCATGTGAAGTGGCGTTGAAACAGCTGCGCAAAGCAAGAATGTGGTTACGATTTCTGGGGGATCTCGAAGTTAAGACACAGTTTCATTATTTCAGCTATTTGAACTCGCCAAAGGATTTGAACAGTGTTAGCAGAAAAGTCGGCCGAAATCTGTGTTCGCTTAAGCATAAAATTGACCTATGTGGCCATCGGATGCGCTATTGACAAAGAGGTCCTGTCTAACTTGACCAATACCCGATTTGCCACATATTTAGAATAGTTATATACAAATTTGAACATAATTTCTAAAATTAAAAATAAGGAGAAAGCTATGACATAGATGTCCCAAAAGCTTTGATCAAAATTCTGGTACATTCACAACCGTTATGGAACCATAAAATATCCGGTCCTTAAAATAATTTTTCTTTGTTTTTACCTAAATAGTGCCGTGCCTGTCTGCCTGTGTGGGGATACCATTAACAAATCTCTACCTCAAGCTAAAGTTTACTCGTGGCCAATTAGCCCTAGGTAAAATACTCACCAGACTAGTTGAGTTATGTCGCAATGAGCCAATCGAACGGTTATCTTGACTTTGATGATGATGATGTTGCGTTGCCGGCTGCTGTGCTGCCTGCTGCGGATGATGCGTGCGTGTAGCCGTTGACGAACGCTGCTTGCTACGCGAATCAGTTGAACTACGTGACGAATGTGTCAGCATACTACCGATATTATCTGAAGAAGGGAAATTTTTCATGCCTGTCGATGCGCTAACAATATTATTTGGTGATGTCGATGAGGAAGCAACGACAACGTCGCTCAAATGTGGTGAAGTTGGTTTATTCAAAGACATGCGTTCTAAATTCAAAAGTTCTAAGCTGCAAGACGAATCTTTCTTGTAGTGTTTGGTGTGTGCTGGAGCGGTTGGCGAGTGACCGGGCGAGTGCAGTGCAGTATTCGTAACGAAATTGCTGCCGAGTACATTGTTAGCGGTTTTTGAGGGCTTCGACTTGATCTAAAAAAGAGAACAATAGAAAATAAAGTTTTTATTGCGTAAATAAATAAAAGACGAATGGACATCGTGAGAGTCAACTCACCTGTGGACTAATTGGGCTCTGCGGACTGGAATCACTCGAATGCTTTTTATTGCTACCACTGCCACTAGTGCCACCACCACCACCACCAGCAACGCTAACACCACTGGTGCCATCGGCGCTAGTCGTCTTGCCGGCGGCGGTGTGACGCCTGCGCGACAATGGAGTATTTTCCACGGATTTGAAATACTTCTCATGCATCGAATCATCGCTGGCTGCGCCACCATTCGCTTCACCGCTAGATTTGCGATATGACTTGCTGTGATGACCCGCAGCTGTAGGAGTAATGGAGGATGACATAAAGCTGCCCGAGCGCGCCAACGACACCTTATATTCGCGATCACGTTCTATAGCGGGTTCAAAACAAAAAAGCAATTTAAATTTGTATTTAAACTATATAGAAAACAAAAAATTGCACACATACCACCTGCATTTCTGCCGCAGCATGGTGTCGTCCACCAGAACCACCACCCTGCCCCATGCCGCTGTCCGCGTTGCGCCTGCTGCTGTGGCTGCGAGTGTCTTTGGTGTGCATATGCCAGCGGTGGATATTGCCCAGCCGGATATTGACCGCTTACACCTACACCCACTACGCCGCCACCGTCCGGTGAGATTTTCTTCTTTGGTTGTGGTGTATGCGCCGAATGCGTTGGCGAAGCACATCCGACGACTTGGATGAGCAGTAGCCCGGTAAGTGATGCCCCAGCGGCAAGAGTTGTTGTTGCTGCTGCGGTGAATGCGTTTGCTTTGGCGGCTGTTGATGATGACGATCGAAATATTTATCGCTTGCAACACCACCACTGCCACCATTGCCACCATTGCCACCACCGCCACCACCACCACCAACCCCACCATAGGATGATGCATGCGGTAAATTGTGTGAACTACTGCTCTCTTGCAACAAATCAAAGCTGCGATGCGGGTTTTCGACCATATAGCAATGCACATGGCGATTGTTGATGGGGGGCGGGCAATGAAGTCGAAAGCGGGCGATTGAAGCGAATTTGCGATTAGTGGGAGAGTCGGCATCGTAAAACCACATGAAATGAAAAGCAAGGGAAATGCATACATATGTATGTATACGTATGTATGTATGTATGCCAGAGTATGCGTTAGCTTATGTATGCGTGTAAGGCAAAAAAAAAACAAAAAAAATTGTGCTTACCTGCCCTCCTTGCGGGTACGCTGCTTCTGCAATGAGCCCAGCCGTAAACTTTCGCCAGTGCCAGCATCATTGAATCGCCGATAACCATGTACGCTGGACAAACTGGAATCGCTGGACTTGCCACCCGACTCTTTGTAATGATTGGATGAATCTGTAAGTATGAATGTGTGTGAGGAGTAAGCGGATAACAGATATGCCCACTAGGCCATTTTGTTAGGTGTTCCGAATGCCTACTGGTTAGTAAAGAGTGTAAATATGTATGTATGTACATTAGACTACAGCACTCTCCATACAAAAAAAAAATTGGTACTGTTTTTCCACTGGAATTAGAAAATCTATTATATTTTAAGACTTCCGCCAAATAAACTCGAAAAAATATGAGATCGAAGGGGGTTCAAAAATTGTTTATTTCTGAACTGTATTTAGCGGGGTTACCACACGTTTGAAAATTAAAATTCTACTTTATTCATCAGTTAATTAAAATATGTATCGCAGTGTCCGGCGAAGGAGGGTTTACGATGATTAAGCTTGACAATACTTTTGAAGAGGGCTGACACTTGTTTGAAAGGTCTAACTCAATTTACTAATTCAAAATGTAAATGAAATATAAAAATGCCGCAGTCAAAGGAAAGAATGTTAAGGAATCTTGAGTTTGAACATTTCATAATAAAAAGTTAATTCAAATTATTCAGTAAGTTGGATGAATTATTAAATTTAGAATTACTAAAAGGTATTTATTCCTGACCTTTAATCNGCCATTTGTTCGAACAATCAAATTCGAATTAGTTCATCAGTTTATTGAAATACATGTGTATCACAATGTCAGACGAAGAGATTTAAGAAAATTTCAACAAATGAGAGGTCAAATTAGAGACCTTAGTCTATAGATGTATGATAAAGTTTTACTTTTTTTTTAATTAAAAACTTTTTTCATCGGTATAGGGTGGTTTGCTCTTAACTCAGAAACGGCTGCTGCGGTTTGATTAAATATGGCACTCGGATCTCTTATAACTTTGGCTAACATTTAGAATATTTTTAAAGTTTTCGAAATTCAATTTTGGGAGTTTTAACGCCATGCGGGCTCACTAGTCGTTAATATCTGAAAAGTGGGGAACCACAGCTTTGCATGTTTTTGGAGCGCATATTAATTATTATTTCTATTTTTTTTATGGTTAAACTCGAATAATAAAAATCATTATAAATTACAGTAGGACAAACGAACACAAATAGCTAAAATTGTTTTACGACGATTAAATACAACTTATTGATTTTTTTTGGTTAAAATTTAAAAAATAACGATAATTTTCTGTCCATGTTTTTAAGTCGGGTAAACCTTCTGATAAGCAATAAGTAGCAGACAAATTTTCCCCTGTTTATGCCTTAACGAAATAAAAGTGAACGAGCAGTTCGTCACGTAAAAATGCGTATTTTGGATTATATTTTTTTTTCTGAAAGTAATAAGTCCATAAATTACTAAATAAACACTCAGCTCAGCCTCCGATTTAGGGCACTTCATTACAAAAATTTTAACAAAAAAAAACCCCTATTTCGAAACATTTTAGTTTCCTCATCTTCGAACCACCACTGTATGTTAATTTCCCATTAAACGCAAAAAG
>NW_016160135.1:26781-43389 GCF_001687245.7 Rhagoletis zephyria | reverse complement strand
TAATAAAAAGTTAATTCAAATTATTCAGTAAGTTGGATGAATTATTAAAATTATAAATTACTAAAAGGGATTTATTCCTGACCATTAATTAGGAGGGTTTCCATTTGTTCGAACAATCAAATTCGAATTAGTTCATCAGTTTATTGAAATACATGTGTATCACAATGTCAGACGAAGAGATTTACGAAGATTTTAGTTTGAGAATACTTTTGAAAAGGGATTTCAACAAATGAGAGGTCAAATTAGAGACCTTAGTCTATAGATGTATGATAAAGTTTTACTTTTTTTTAATTAAAAACTTTTTTCATCGGTATAGGGTGATTTGAAAATCGGTAAAAATAAAAACATGCACTATGCAAAACTGCTCTTAACTCAGAAACGGCTGCACGGTTTGATTAAATATGGCACTCGGATCTCTTATAACTTTGGCTAACATTTGGAATATTTTTAAAGTTTTCGAAATTCAATTTTGGGCGTTTTAACGCCATGCGGGCTCACTAGTTGTTAATATCTGAAAAGTGGGGAACCACAGCTTTGCATGTTTTTGGAGCGCATATTAATTATTATTTTTATTTTTTTTNAGGAGGGTTTCCATTTGTTCGAACAATCAAATTCGAATTAGTTCATCAGTTTATTGAAATACATGTGTATCACAATGTCAGACGAAGAGATTTACGAAGATTTTAGTTTGAGAATACTTTTGAAAAGGGATTTCAACAAATGAGAGGTCAAATTAGAGACCTTAGTCTATAGATGTATGATAAAGTTTTACTTTTTTTTAATTAAAAACTTTTTTCATCGGTATAGGGTGATTTGAAAATCGGTAAAAATAAAAACATGCACTATGCAAAACTGCTCTTAACTCAGAAACGGCTGCACGGTTTGATTAAATATGGCACTCGGATCTCTTATAACTTTGGCTAACATTTGGAATATTTTTAAAGTTTTCGAAATTCAATTTTGGGCGTTTTAACGCCATGCGGGCTCACTAGTTGTTAATATCTGAAAAGTGGGGAACCACAGCTTTGCATGTTTTTGGAGCGCATATTAATTATTATTTTTATTTTTTTTATGGTTAAACTCGAATAATAAAAATCATTAAAAATTACAGTAGGACAAACGAACACAAATAGTTAAAATTGTTTTACGACGATTACAACTTATTGATTTTTTTGGTTAAGATTTAAAAAATAACGATAATTTTCCGTCCCTGTTTTTAAGTCGTCTAACCTTTTGATAAGCAATAAGTAGCAGACAAATTTTCCCCTGTTTATGCCTTAACGAAATAAAAGTGAACGAGCAGTTCGTCACGTAAAAATGCGTATTTTGGATTATATTTTTTTTTCTGAAAGTAATAAGTCCATAAATTACTAAATAAACACTCAGCTCAGCCTCCGATTTAGGGCACTTCATTACAAAAATTTTAACAAAAAAAAACCCCTATTTCGAAACATTTTAGTTTCCTCATCTTCGAACCACCACTGTATGTTAATTTCCCATTAAACGCAAAAAGGTAGGTATGTAGGTGTGTACAACACTCTGCTACAATATCAAATATTCATACATATACATACATATAGTATAGTGCACACACATACATATTTCATCCTCTGAAGGCCTACCAGCTGAGCCAGATGGGCGGACTAGAAAGATGGGTCGCTTTCCAGATATGCCCACCAGTTCATGGCAACGTGGGCATTTATAGATGCATATGTGTATGTATGTACAGTGGCGGAAAAATGATCTATGGTGTTTCGTTTTTAATATTTACAATGTTTTTCTAGCTAAAATGTTTTTGATATTTTTTTATGAAATTATGGTTCAAGCTTTAACAAAAGCTATATAAATCACACTTTCAAACTTTATACAGAATTTAGAAAAATTCCACAAATTTTTATCTAAATTTCGAGCTTTTTAAATTTAGCTTTTGAGTATGCATTAAGGCTTATAAAATTTTAGTAAAGTGAGTGCAAGTTTTGAGCGGCTAAAAAATCGCATTAATTTTTAATATTTTTTGCGGTATATAAATAGCGAAATTTAGGAAAACTGGCATTGACTTTTTTATTTTTTTTTTCATGTTTATATGGAAAAAAGTGCAAAACGCCGTCAACAACAAAAAAAAAAAAAAATATATTATGAAAGATCGAAACGATCTTTTACCCGCTCAAACCTTCCACTTACTTTACTACAATTTTATAAGCCCAAAAATTTCTAAAAATTCTGGCTAAATAGCTCGAAATTTAGATAAAAATTTGTGGAACTTTTCGTAAGTTCTGATAAAAGTTTCAAAATGTGATTTATATAGTGTTTGTTAAAGCATAAACCATATTTTTATAAAAAAATATAGAAAAAAATTTTGGCTTTAAAAACATTGTAAATATCAAAAACGAAACACCTTTAATCAATTTTTTTCCCGCCACTGTACGTGTATCCCTCCCGGCTGCTATTTATGCGTAATCTTCGACAAATGACTGCCTATGCCGGTACTGGGTTAGTGCAACAAAAATATGTAGAGACAAAAGGCAAAACACAAAAAATCAACCAGACCCAAGAAACGACATAGAGTGTCAGCAGACATGAAAGCAGAAGAAGTGTCAACGAGAGTCAAGGAACACATANTTGTTCATTAATGTCTTAATATATGAATTTATTTGACTGAAGGCACATCGGCTCGCTCGAACAGCTGGTTATGGAGATGGCGTTGTACGAAAAAGTACTTGAACCGATTTGCCAGAGAGCCAAAGTAGGATGTGTGTACATATAGGCATGTGAATTTGTACATTTATAGAAGAGTGAGTGCATCTGTAAAGGAATTTATTTACATTAATACATATGTGTACATTAGGATGGCGAACCATCTGTCTGAAGAAAAAAACTAACTGTCATTCCAAGTACTCGTCAGATATGGAAGGATCACTTCTTGACGCTTTTGAATTGACAAAACCAGCAGCAGAGTATTTGTTGACTAACGTATAAGTATGGATGTCTCTTTACTAGCCCAAGGCGAGATGAGAGTAGCAAAAAAAATTAAGCTCAGTAGCAACAAATTGCCTGAAGCCGATGGATTCGCGGCTAAGCTCTTCCATGCGGTCGGGTTAAGCTGGCTGGTTGTTAAGCCCTAGCGGCATCAGATGTTGGTCGAACCTTAAGTAGACTTATAATATATGTAATATACTTAGATAAGTTTTGGATCCAACTCTCGAAACAGACGAGACTCCAGGAGAAATTTATGAATTCTGAACAAATTTGATTTTTTTCCAACCAACCCACTGTGCGGCCGAAATCCAAAAGTGCGGCCAATATTGCAAAAAAAAAAGTTTCTAGATAGAGCTTCTTCATCATTAAGTTGGCTCAATGGATCCTCTAAGAATGGAAAACCGTTCACGGTCACGGCCTGTACCACGATCTTCAAAAGTGACACAACTCAAAATTTGGCATTTTTGAAAATATGCACTTAAAATGTACGCAGAGCTTTTATTTACCTTTAAGCAAAAGCTGGAGCACATTTTTGTTGTATTTTTTTTAAAAACACTAAGGTAAAGTCTCCCTTGCCCATATGCTTAGCATGTGTTTAGCATAGGTTATCGCATTTTCTGACGAACGTATCATTTTGAGTTGTGTCACTTCTGAATATCGTATGCGATATGTAATTATATAAATATGGACTAGTGGATACAAGTCTAAAATAACTGACGATAAGTATTCGTCATAGATTCTCAATGGTATAGCATGGTGACGGGAAATATTAATTGGCGGTGTAACACATACGGCTAGCGACAGCCACACCTATTCACCTGCCAATTGTTTGCCTTTTTCGGATGGAGCGTGAGGCAATCTAATGTACATCCATCCGTAAATGCCTACATACGTATGTTAAAATTAATTTACATTTTTTTGGATTGCTTTGAATTCCTTTATACGTACTATTGGTTTATATATAAGTGCAAGAGTTCGAGTATATCTACATATGTACATATGTACATACTTAGTACTTGCTTATTTATGAAGAAAATAGCTTACCTTGTGAGCGTCGCGAGGAGAATGGCTGCATGTCCGTGAACGATGATGAATCACCCGTTCCAATGCTGTTCAAAAGAATCAACATATTCCATGATTTACCATTTGCGCGTGGCGAGTGTGTGTGTGTGTGTGTGTGCAATTGGTTATTTAAGTGCGACAAAAAAGGAATCCCATAATTTGAACGATGTTGCGGATGGCAATGAACGCCATGAAGTGTCGAGCCAAGTGAGTTATGCGCAAAATATGAAGTATGAAAATAAGAAAGAATTCCAATTGAATTTAACAACACAGAACAGACACTGAATACTCATACATAGATGAATGTATGTATGTATGTATATAAATATGCACAGCAATTGCTTAAAAAGGCCAACCACAAACCAAGCAAAGTTATGGCACGCAATTTGAACTCACCGAAAACTATGACGCCCACGTGGACTAGAAATGAACTCGGCGGAGAGTTTCTCCTCGGAACTTGCGTGCAGCGGCAAGGCGTTGGCGTTGAACCAGAACCACCACCCACACTACTACTTCCTCCGCTTCGCGCTTCCACACCCGCGCTGCTACGCTTGCTCGCAACACTACTCCCACCGCTACCACCCGTATTCGTATTATTCATGGCCGCCAGTCCTGCTGCTTCACGCGCAGCGCTCCGTTGTGCACGCAACTTACCGACCCCGCCAATGGCGATTGTGTCGCTGACGTTGACTGTGACTGTGACTGTGACTGTGACTGCGGCTGCGAGCCGGCGACGATTTGTTGCGTTTGTGTACTGTTCTCCTTGCGATCGCTCGGATCCGTATTCTGTTTGAGCGTTTGCAATTTCGCCAGCGGTATGATATCACACTTGCTCGGCCGATGCCAGACGGTCTTCTGCGTTGCCGCATTGTAGTAGTAGAAGCGTTGCGTATTCGTATCGAATAATTCCCACCACTGTGATGAGTCGGTGCGCTTAATTGGCACATCCTGCGGGGCGAAGCAACAAAAAAAAACAACAACAAAATATATACATACTTAGTAGTGCAAAATTTAAACAAATTTGAAATGAGTACATAGACAAAAATGCTCGTAAAAAATGCAACAACAATGCCTAAACTATGCGTATGTAGTATTTGTGTCAACACATCATGTTTGTATGTTTGTATGTTTGCTTGTATGTAATCCTAAATAATAAAACTTATACATTGTTATTAAAAAGCTTAGCTAACTACATGTATGTACATACATACACTCGTGGCCAGGCAAACTTTACCATCACTTTTTTAAATTTGGTAGAATTTTGTAAATTAATAAAAAAATATATACATATTTTGCTTAAAAATATACTACAAACCGCAACAAAAGCCATATAAATAAAAGTTCCAAACTTTGTACAAAATTAAAAAAAAAAAAAATCATAAAATGTTCATCAAAATATCAAACTTTTTAATAGAAATGTTTAGGAAAGTGCAAGTTTGAAGTAGCTCAAAGTTCTAGTTTATTTTTGAAAATTGTTTTTCCACAGAATGTTGCGTATTTTTCCCCATATAAAAAATATCATTACATGAAAAAAAAACTACAAAAGACAGTCCGCACAGAACTGCATACCAGAAATTTTCCTAAACATGTTTATTAAAAAGTTTGAAATTTTGATGAAAATTTGATAATTTTTTTTTTAATTATGTACAAAGTTTGAACCTTTTATTTATATACATTGTTTTTGTTGCGGATAACTACATTTTTAAACATAATAAAAAAAATGTTTATTATCTAATTTACAAAATTTTTCCCAAATTAAAAAATAGCGGTGGTAAGGTTTGCGTGGCCACGAGTGTAGTATGTATTATGTGCGCCGCTTGTGTCGCTCTGTGTTGAGTTACCTCGAGTCAAGTTGAGTCGGTCAAGTGATAGTCAGCGGGTGGGCAGAATTTTGTGTGTGGGCGTACTTGCGATGCTGGTATGGATTAGCGGAAAACAATGAAATGCAAGCGGCCCGAAATATAAAATCATCTTCACTTAAAAGCGCACAAGGGAAGGAAGTTAAAACTAGCTGCTAATGTAGTTAAATAATTGCAAGTGGCTGGTAACGCTATAATTTGTGATACATACCCACATACATTCATATAAATATATATATATATGAATGTATGCATGCGAGTTTAAAACAACACTGAGCGATTCCATACGACAATCGTTTTAAGAAATCTTTTGACTTCTTATTTGTTTTTTTTTTTTATACCCGAGCGCAATTGTGCACAAGGGTATATTAATTTTGTTGACATAACGGTTGTTTGTAACAGCCAAAACGAATCGAGATAGATATAGACAAATGTATACATAAATGATCAGGATGAAAAAAGAAATTGATTAAGCCATGTCTGTCTGTCTGTCCGTCTGTCCGTCTGTCCGTCCGTCCGTGTACACGATACCTCGAGCAAAAATTGAGATATCTCAACGAAATTTGGTATGTAGGTTTCTGTTAATCCAAGGTAGGTTGGTATTGAAAATGGGCGAAATCGGACTTTAACCACGCCCACTTCCCATATAACGGTAATTTTCAGAAATACGAAAACTGCGATATTTTAGTAACTACTGGAGATTATTCACTCAAAATTGATATTTATAATAAGTTTTAGACGAAAAATAAGAATATTATAAATTTTTGGAAAATGGGCGTAGCCACGCCCACTTATGGTTACATGTGTATATCTTGGTAACCGCTGCACCAATTTCTTCCAAACTTGGCACAGTTGTTGGCCTTGGTACAGCATAAAAAACCGCCGAAACTTTTTAAAATCGGACAATAACCACGCCCACATCCCATATAACGGTAATTTAGAGAAATACAAAATCTTCGATAAATCAGTAAATATTGAAGCTAATTTATTCAAAATTGATGCTTGCAACAATTCTTTACCAAGAAATACGTTTATGGTAAAATTTTGGAAAATGGGCGTGGCACCGCCCACTTATGATCACATATAAGTATATCGGTAACCGTTCTACCAATTTGTACCAAACTCGGTGTGGTTATTGTGCTTGCCACATATAAGCAAAACGTTGAAAATTATTGAAATCGGACTAAAATAACGGCCGCTTCTCATATAACGGTAAATTTCAGAAATGCTTGAAACTTCAATATTTCGAAATTTAAGGACGCTAATTTACTTAAAATGTATACACCCCGGCTTATCATGTAGCGGTAGCTTTCGGAAAGGTGGAAAAACGCCGGGTATTTAATGTTCGGCTTCGCCCGAACTTAGACTTTCTTACTTGTTTTTTGCTACTTAAATAGTAGGGACCATTGTAAATACGATTGAAACACTGAACGCACCCATTCCAATAGAATATTTGAACATACCACACATTACCACTTGGCTTATGAAATATAACCTGTAAAGCATTAGTCTATCTAATATAATTATTTTTTTTAGAAGAAAAGTGGTATCTCAGAAGTGGTTTAGATCCGATCATTGGATCATAAAGAAATTAACGGTACTCTTATCTTATGTATATCCTTATATATACTTGTATGTACATAACGTACAATTGATAATGAATGTAACTCAAGCAAATATTTCTATGAATATAAGAACATTTATCTAAGAATGGATTCGAAATATGCCTTCTAACGTTAACTAAACCATAACGTTAGCAGATAAATGTGTCACTGGAAATCGTAAACGTGAATTGTTGGTGATAAAGTTGGACCGAAATGTTTCAATAAAAAAAATCATTTTGGGCGGCGCAATGTTCCCGGGGCTGCTAGTTTAGATATAAGATAAGGATAAGGCCTTTTTATACATTAAGATTAACATAGGATTAAATGTCATAGTGGGGTGGCTAAAAAAAAAATATTGACCCTATTTAAATCTTCAATCCGATTTTTCTTGAATCCGATCAATCTATTTTGCAATGTTCGATAATTCAATAAAATTGAACACATTCATTCGACAATATTGAACAATGACACATACNTTTTTTTTTTTTACTTGCAATGTTCGATAATTCAATAAAATTTAACACATTCATGCGACAATATTGAAAAATTACACATATTTTCCACAATAGTTTTAATGCCTTTGGTAATCGGACCAGATTGAGCAGATTTTAATTGATTCGGATTAACGAGGTTTTACTGTACATAGATTCACACTTTCTCAACTCCGATCCGGCTGGTTCAGTAGGCTGAACTCATAAATAAATAGTCAAATTATACTCGGTAACATCAGACATCTATGCAGCAAACGAGAACGGGCCGCACAACATACACACAGTATGGGCCATATCTATATCTCCCCCATTTCAAAGTGATATTGTTTGCCACTCATGTTTAATTATTTATTTTTAAGATTTTTAAATTAAAATACAATTCAGTCTCTATCAAACCCATATAAACTCAAGTTTAAAACTTTGTAAGTGTTAGAATTTTTTTGAGTACACAGATTTATAGCCCATTAAATTCTAGTCCGATAATGTGAATTAATTTATTTTTCGCATTTGATTTGGGGTGCTATTGTATTGGCCAATACTGTAAAATTACAGTTTTTTTTTATATTCGAAACAAAAATCCAGTCGACGTTCAAGCAGAAGGTGCAGAAGGAAAATTTCCCAGTGATGATTTGTAGATACGAATTTGTTCTCAATATTTTTAATATTTTTTTAAAAAGTCAGTCTGAAGAAAATTTTCCGGAATAAATCTATTGAAAACCATCAGCCCTATCATGAGCTTCATTTTTCCCAAACCGGTTTACTTTTCACTTTTGGTTTCCATGTATTTACTATGGGCGGAATACGCATTTTTTTCGGGCGGAACTCAGGCTTAGGCACTACTTATATCTTTTAAAGTTGCAGGCATCAAGTGTGTGCCTTTTAATTTAAAATAAAAATCTCTTAAATTATTTTCATTGACCAAAAATCATCACTACTTTTGAAATGCCCCATTTTAATAAAAAAAAAAAGCTACTGTTGTTGTTGTTCTCAGATGTAATATGAACTGTTGCAATGTGCCCTTCAGCTCTCTTCAAACGTTTTATAAAGTCAGCACAGAACCCCCACAAAGTCGGCAGTTCATATAACAGGGGGAATTACATACACACACAAATGCGCATATGTATGAATGTAGCATAAATATATGGAGCAGTTTATATACATACATATGTATGTAGTACATACTTAGCTGGAACGTGGCCGCTGCAGCTGGTGGTTGGTTGCTTAAATTGTTGTTGTTGCGATTGCTTTTATATTATTGTTTTCACATTTCAAGCATATGTTTGTAACATTTTCATTTTATTGCTGCCCCCATAGGCTTGCTTTCAATCTTGCTTTAATATTTGGTATGTACATACATTAGACCGGATCACTTTGAAGCAAACAAAAAAATGTTCATCGTACACCCCTGAGTCTAAAGTATTTTTGCAAGCCAATTTATTTATTGTTCTTTTGGCCGAACCCAGGGTCCGCCTTTTTTACATTTTTCCGTTACACTGTAATAATCAAGTTCCTTCACAAAAGTTTAATGTTTTTTGGCGAGCTTTAATTTACTGATATTAAGGAATAAGAACTAAGATCAATGAACTTCAGAATAAAAAATTTGTCTTCTCGAGACAAGTCTATCGATATATCATATTTTAGGATTCGGCTGTAAATCCCGAAGATATGATGAAAAATGTAAACTGGCGACTGGCTACGTTCAGCAAAAACAAAAATCTTTTGAAATTGCCTTGCCAAAACTTTTTTCTTGTATGGACTGATGTACAATGAAAGGTGGTTCATAAGAAGTAAATTCGGAATTTTAATGCTCCCTGCCCCCTAGGATTGTTCTATACCGAGAAAGTTGAAATTAAAATTTAAAAAAGTGTTTAATGCATTTTATATGCAAAAAAATAATACTTAGAGTTATTGAAAATCGATGTTTTTGGATCGGAAAACCCTGTTTCTATCAGGACACATCAAACAGTAGGTATTACCCAATTGTTTATTTAAGCATTTTTCAATATTAACTATTATTTATAGATTCCCAAAAACCCTAAAAATTCAATGAAGCGATCTCTAAAAAAAAAATTTATTTCGAATTAAAAAAAAAACAGCGGTATATTTTTTTCGGACTTTACTTTTTTACATGCATTTTTGGGTTACCCTAATGTGCATACATACTTATGTATGTTACAATGTGAAGTTGGTATTATTATTTTTTTTTTATGAACTTTCGCCGTTTACACATTACAATGTTTAATTTTTATTTATTTTTTTTTGTTGTTATTATTTCTTATTGTTGTTTCTGTTGTCTATCATCTTTCTTTCCTTGTCTATTACCGCCTGCCGCTCATATGACCTTGAACTCTTGCGTGCATCTCGGCAGCTCAATGACGTCGCCGAGCCGATGAGGCCTAAACGAGCGACATCTGTATGCAGCAAATAACGGAGAGGATGGATATGACAGCCTCCCCAACAAAGAAACAAAAAACGCAAAAAATAAATAAAGCTACAGTAGTCAAATAAAATTGTTGAAGTAGCAGCAACAAGGATATATGTATGTATGTACATAAGTCACGTGGCCACTGTCGGTACAAATCTAGAAAATACACAACGCTTTCGCAAAACCAAAACAAGAAGGAAATTGTTAAAAAAAAAAAAAACTTAAACACGCTGTTATTTTCAATATGCTTCTAGCTGCAAAGCGAGACCACTTGGCTTCCTTTTCGCCACCTCCCACCCGCCTCTATGCCCTTTTGCATCCGCCGACCCGCCCCATCCATTCAAAACCCACAGCCATGTGATTACAATTTCACCAGCTGGCCGACTGCATGAGTCGCATGCACCCTGTGGTAATGTGGTGATGCGTCCTTCAATTCGCTAAGCGCTAAGCAGCGGAAGTCAGCAAAGATGCAATAAAAAAAACGTTGCTGCTGCGTTCGCTTTTAAGTAAGCAAGAGCAAAGGGCCCCATAAGCGAATGGGATGCAACGCGCCTACAACACAGATTTATAAGTATGATGGATGTGTGCTTATGTAGTGTAGTGAGTGCTTTAAGTGGCGCAAGGCTCTTCATTACCAAATATTGCGAGTAGCACAATGTTGAAGAAGCGAAAAAAACGCACTGTTTTGCATAAAATCCTTTTTGTATAAAGAAATGCTGATGCGCGTGATGGTGCTTCTCGACAACAAGCAGTCACTCGTATATACTACATATGTACGTATACGTACGTGCATACTTAACGAAAAAAATGCCTTAAAAGCTCAAAGCACTCAAATGGTTGCCAGCATTGTGGGATGCACATACATACATATTACAAGGAACGCTTTGTCAACTGCGAGTGGGCGAGTGCTATATATTTTTGAATCGAATGTTTTATGGTTTGACCTTCAAACTATTGCNAACGCGCCTACAACACAGATTTATAAGTATGATGGATGTGTGCTTATGTATTAGTGAGTGCTTTAAGTGGCGCAAGGCTCTTCATTACCAAATATTGCGAGTAGCACAATGTTGAAGAAGCGAAAAAACGCACTGTTTTGCATAAAATCCTTTTTGTATAAAGAAATGCTGATGCGCGTGATGGTGCTTCTCGACAACAAGCAGTCACTCGTATACACTACATATGTACGTATACGTACGTGCATACTTAACGAAAAAAATGCCTTAAAAGCTTTGCACTCAAATGGTTGCCAGCATTGTGTGATATACATATTACAAGGAACGCTTTGTCAACTGCGAGTGGGCGAGTGCTATATATTTTTTAATCGAATGTTTTATGGTTTGACCTTCAAACTATTGTACTTAGATAAGTATTGGCCAAATAAGGGGGAATATGGAAGAATTGTATGAACTAAGATTTAAGGCTTTTTAGTGCTGGTTTACTTTTTATTTTTTAGAAATTTTTAAGATACCTAGTTGGCAGTGAAGGTATTCAAATCTTTCAGGTTATTAGGTTACCTGGTTAAAAATTATTATTCTCCCGCATAACCAGTCAGGTTTTTTTTTTTTTAAACCCCTATACCAAGTAAGTATGTAAGTAAGTAATTACAGAAAATATTTATTGACACTCTATTCGGCGATGAACTCTCTTCTCATTCGATTTTCCCGAATTTCTTAGCCATTCTTATAGCTCAGTTATGCATACTTGCTGCTGCATGAGATTANGGTATTCAAATCTTTCAGGTTATTAGGTTACCTGGTTAAAAATTATTATTCTCCCGCATAACCAGTCAGGTTTTTTTTTTTTTTAAACCCCTATACCAAGTAAGTATGTAAGTAAGTAGTTACAGAAAATATAATTTTTTGAGACTCTATTCGGTGATGAACTCTCTTCTCATTCGATTTTCCCGAATTTCTTAGCCATTCTTATAGCTCAGTTATGCATACTTGCTGCTGCATGAGATTTGTCACACAAGGAATCTGTTAAATGAGCTTTGCGTGTAAGCGGTTACCCAACGCACAACATTACATTTGTAAGTAGATGTCTGCTGGTTTTTGATTTCTACGTAAAAATGGCATAGCAGTGCAAATAGTGCAAAGTATGCATAACTGAGCTATTAATGATAGTAGATCTAGTTCCATCTTTGAAAGAGACAATACTTAGGCGTTAAATTCTGCGGCTCTTTCAATATGTATACACCTGCGTTCAACTAATTAGCACCGAAGTTCAAAATCATATTGTTTGAAACTTATGTTTATTTATTTATTTTTAATAATTTTCATTCAACATTTAATTCGATCTATAACAGAAACCACATAAATAGAAGTTTCAAAGCTTTCACAAATTAATGAAAAAAATTAGTCAAACTTCAAAAAATTGTCATAAAAAATTTCCAAAATTTTAATCAGAATATTTAGAAAATGTTTGGGTATGCAGTTTTGTAGCCAATTCAATTTTAGTCCAATAAAGTGCAAGTTTCATGTCGCGAAAAATTACCGTTGATTTTTTTTAACTTTTTTGTGCAGGGTGTTTGGATTTTTTTTTTCATATAAAAATAGATTTTTTTCATGCGTTGCTAAATATTCAGATTAAAAATTTGGAAATTTTGATGACCATTTTTTGAAGCTTGATATTTTTTTTTTTTATTTAAAACTTGTATGTATGTGTTTTCTGGTATATGTAGATTGAATTAAATGAAAATTATTAAAAATAAATAAATAAACATAAGTTGCAAATAATGTAATTTCAAATTTCGGTGCTAATTAGTTGAACGCAGCTGTATGTAGATCTACTAGCCTATGCCCTTAGCACCACCCACACGCAGTTCGCTTTAACGTTATGATTTTAAATGTAACAAAAAACAATGTGTCAAACAAAATTCGACTACTTAAATTGGCATTTCTTTGTATAAAAAAAAAAACTTTAATTTCGTAGTTGGTTTTTTGTATTAACAACGGGTATGTACATATATAAGGTGTAAATATTGTATGGAATGGCCCATACATAAGTAAATACTCTATTTTCCCATTTCACAAATCTACATCTATAAGGTCGAACTAATCTGACTATTGCGAAATAGCGTGCCTATGTGACCTTCAACTTAACGGTACAATCAATAAGGGCATGAAGATTCTCTATCCCTTTTACTTTTCTCGGTTCTCTCGTACTTCTCAAGCGTAATTCATGTGCCCCGCTGCTGTATGTAAGCAGCAATTATATTGTCTATTGTCTATCCACTTCGTTATCACATCAAGCGATAACGTACAGACATACAACATACATACACACATACATATATGTACATATATGTACAATAATTAAACAATAAAGCAATTAAGCACTATTAATAAAAATTGAAAGTCTTAAACGATCGGCGAATGATGGGGCAGTGGAAGGTGATTTCAACTTTCGCTTTCAAGCTAATTTTACGAGTATGTATTTACTACACATATTTATAAACTATACATATTTTATTTTTATTTAGTTTTTTTAATATGTACTATGTATGTTTATGTTTTTATGTGCGTTCAAGTGTTCGCTTACAACATTGCACTACTATAATTACCGTTAAGTTGCAAGCATGTAGTTGGTTTATTACATATATTTACATATGTACATATATGAATATATATAGTGGCTGATAATGCTCCAAGCGTTAGAGGTAACCCAGCAGGGAAACCGCTAACTAGTGAATCAAATTTCTAGTTCCGTACTAACTAGACCGTAACTAGATCCCCACCAGCCCAAAATCAGCGAAATGTGATACTTCTAAAAAAAAACTATTTTATTTCACTTTTTCCTTAAGAAATCTACATACATAGTAGGGCTCGTAAAATTATCCGACTATTCGACTAATCGGTTAACCGGTATATCTAAGGTGACGAATTTAGAACTAGTTCGGAACTATCGAAAAAGGGATGCTGTGGGGGCTCGTTTACTTTACATAGAGATATGTGTTTGGCCGCTTTTTCGTTCAAATAAGCTTCCGTTATGCACTTTGCAGATGCTTTTTCATAGCTTGGTAATACAAAACAAAAAATTTGTGTTAACATTTTAACATCTTGGGATCTTCTGGAATCTAACCAATAATAGCCAGCGCCTCTGCAAACTCAGCTACAGCCGAAGGTATGTAAATGTACAGTTCTTGCGCAATCATTCAAACAAATTTAATTTCAAATTGAAAACACATTTCTTTGAAAACAATTTAAAATCGCACAAACGGAAGAACCAAAAGGTTTGAAAAATCATGAAACTTTCGTCTGTCGATTTTAGAACTGGTTCGAAACTATAGAAAAACGGATGCAGCGGGGGCAATTGACACTTCCTGAGACATCGCCATGTTAAATTCGCCAGTTGTTTGCTAGCAAAAGACATTTATTGCGAACCAGTACTAGATCTAAATGTACCAGAAGCGCACCAGTTCAGAACTACTAGAGATTTTCCCCACAGGGAATTTACATACATACATACATATGTAAATATGTACGTACGAATACCACAAAACTGAATGTAGTGAATGTTTAATTTGAAACATTTTAATTAGCTCAAAGTGTGTGCAAGCGGGCAAATCAACAAAGCCGCATTGCTAAGCTACTTCATTTTTGTGCAATGCACTACTCTTCTTCTTTGCTCGTTGATTTGATTTTGTTGAGCAAAATAAACTCAATGTTGCTGTGGTTGCGGCTGGACGGTTGGTTGAACATTGTGACTAACAAACAGCCTGGCTAGTTGGGTCATACATATATACATACATATGTATGTATGATGATTGCCTGAGTAGGCTGCTGCTGGTGTTGAATTAATTGAAATCTATCATCGCCTTCGGTATTGCTAGGGCCAGGCAATAATTGCTTCGGTTTTAGTCACAGCTACAGCCACAGCCGCAGCCACAGCCGCAACGCCGCAGCCACAGTCACAGCCCACCATAGCACAGAGTACCAAAAAACAGCTCAGTCATTTTGATGCAAAAAAAAAGGAATTTACAATGTGGTTACGGCGGTGGCGGTGGCAGTGACGGTGACGGTATGGTTGCCTTCGCTTGCGTTCGCGTGGCGTGCAATGCCTGCCGCACCGCGCTGAATTGGGTTGTATTGGGTTGAGCAGGCGTCCACCAGACAGGCACATGCCGCGCATTTTATTGTTTTGTGCCACAAATACATGCGTTTTAACATAAAATATAATGTACATGTAATACATATATATTCATATACTTGCATACATATGTATGTATGTATACGTACTTAGACCAGAAAACACTAGCCTCTGAGAAAAATAACTAGGATGCAGGACGCTCTTGCATCAAGCAAAGCGAACCCATGGCGAAAGAAGGCAAATCCTCTCATGTGATGACAAATAATTTTCGACCATGTATTCTTCCTTCTGACACCCTTAGGAAGGCTTCCTCCACTCAGATCAAGCCTTTCGAAATCATGCTCATTCTCTTCGCGGTAACTGCAGAAAAGTTGCAATGCAATCAGACAAAATGCTCAGGAAAAAGGAAGGGACACAAGATTTGGTGACTAAAAAATACTATATATCTATTCTGCTATATTTAAGTATTCACACTGCACTACACCGATCTCTGATTTGTTTTTTTTTTTTTTCATACAGATTCTTGTGAGGAATACAGTTTTGGAAGCTTGCTATACCTCTACTGCCATATTGTAAAGCTGAAGCAAATCGAATGTAGGCATATTCTAATCGGCAAGTGCATCTCAAGAGTGATCTGGATTCAACGACACAGAGATATACGCACGTATGTATATCATCTTNGTAAGCGCCTCTTTCATCGATATTTTTTACCTCTAAACCTATTTACTGGTCCTTGGTAAATGGCTTCGAAGTAAGCGCTGTAATGAATAGTCCAAAACGGTAACTTGTATTCCTTTGAGAATATTACAAAGTAGTTTGGACTGCATTTACATTGGCTTACCTCGTCTCGGTCCAGTTATAGATTCCTCTTAATCGCTCCTCAACTAAAGCGTTCGTCGAGTTGAGACATTATGACGGCTAGTCCATTTACATACATACATTGACTTCGAGAGGTGACGTATTTTGATTAAATAAAAATCCTAACGTGATGGAGCAAAACGGACTGCAGGTTCGTGTTCAGCGCAACAAAATTCAAGAGGGAAGGATTTTTTGATTCCCGAACCCCGGCAATTCTTTTGTGTTGCTGTGAAGTCAACCGC